>NW_019948912.1:0-258 GCF_002910315.2 Salvelinus sp. IW2-2015
TACACTATACACATTAATATACACATCAATATACACTATACAGATCAATATATACATCAATATACACATCAATATATACTATACAGATCAATATACACATCAACATACACATTAATACACACAACACTAAACACATCAATATACACGTAAATATACACTATACACATCAATATACACATTACTATACACTATACACATCAATATATACTATACACATCAATACACACATCAATATACACTATACACATCAATATACAC
>NW_019948912.1:3092-11467 GCF_002910315.2 Salvelinus sp. IW2-2015
CAATATCAGATAATTATACACCAGTAATATATCATCTAATATCGACAATTATTCTCATACTCATCCATAGTAATCCACTACTATATTCACATAATTATAATCATTAATATTACAATCTATCACATCGATATACCTATACATTTATATATACACATCAATATACACTGTTACAGATCAATATACACATAATAAACATCAATATAACTATAATTATGATTATATCTTTCAACATCCAATATAACATTAATGACAATATACACTAATATACACTATACAAAGACATAATATCAACTAATTACACTTACAAGAATCAATAACAAAATACTATACCAATAATATACAGTATATAGACGATCAATATACATATATAATTATAACCTATACACTCAATTACTAAATCAACATTAATATAATAGTACACATCACGATAATATTTTTACGCACTATACCATGTAAATATACCCTGCGTAATATTAGGCAAGGAACAAGATCAAGCTATAAGTCTTCAGATTAATACATGCATTCATATATTACTATACAGTAATAATCTAACAACATCAACATACATTAATGACACCAATACTACGAACACTAACACAACCATCAAATTTATCGATAAAAGCACGGTCGGTATACTTTATAAACCTATAAAACAAACAAATACATCCAATATCACACATTACTAAAAACTCATAACCTATCAAAACACATCAGAATAATATAATCTGTCATCAAACATAAACAAGACACATCATCAAATCTATACAACACACGTATAAGTAATCAGTTCAATATACACGTTGAATATACAGTATAACACAATAATTATAGAACACAAAATAACACGTGCATATCAATATACACAACATATACAAGTATAACACATCACTATCACTAAATATATCACATAAATATGACACTATATCATAACATATATACATATACACGATCATCATACATATCACACTACCATAATTATACTAGACAACATAATATACACTATATACTACACTATACAAATTCAATTATAAACACATTAAAAATAATAACATAACAGCAAGTAACATCAAATTACTATACACATCAATATCACACCATATACACATCACTTACACTACACACGCAAATATACACATCATTATACATTATACACGGCGCAATATACACATCGGTATACATTATACACGTCAAATATACACATTCATAATAATATACACGCATATACCTATCAATATATAATTACACATTCATTATACACTATAAATGATGATTACGCAACAGTATAAACATTATTATACACATAATATATACATCAATATACACATCATTATACATCATAATATGATATACGCAGTATAAACACAGTATAAACAGTATAAACATTAATATACACAATCCTATAAAACAACAAACATCCTTTGTTAATTTGCATAAGCGAGACAAATTCAATCCAACTTTAGAGGCCTTGGAGATTCATTCACAAGTAAAGTTGCAAAAATAAAAGTAAATATACCTACCTCAGTGGAGAAAGAAGAATTCCACATTTAGCACCCTGAGACGGGTCTGGGATTCCACATTTAGCCATCCCTGAACCGGGTCTGGATTCCAAGCCACTAGGAGGTTGGTCCACATTTAGGCCACCCTGAGCGTGGACTCCCATTACGCTAGCCGGTCTGGTATCTCCACATTTAGCCAATCCTGAACCGGGTCTGGGATCTCCTAATCTTAGCACGCCTGAGACCGGGTCTAGGTATCTCCACATTTAGGCCATCCCTGAGACCGCGGGTCTGATCTTCTACATTTAGGCCATCCTGAGACCGGGTCTGGTATCTACCAATTTAGCCATCCTGAGACCGGTCTGGTATTCTCCACATTTTAGCATCCTGAGACCGGGTCTGGTATCTCCACATTTAGCCATCCTGAGACCGGGTCTGGATCTCCACATTTAAGCCCCCGAGATCCGGTCGATCCACATTTAGCATCGTGAGACCGGGTCTGGATATCTCCACATTTAGCCATCCCTGAGACCGGGTCTGGTATCTCCACATTTAGCCACCCTGACCGGGTCTGTATTCCACATTTTAGCCATCTCTGAGACCGGGTCTGGTATTCCAATTTAGCCATCCTGGACGGTCTTGGTATCTCCACATTTAGCCATCCCTGAGACCGGGTCTGGGATCTCCACATTTGCCATCTCTGAACCGGGTCTGGTGATCTCCACTTTAGCCATCTGAGACCGGTTCTGCTACTCCACATTTAGCCATCCTGAGACCGGGGTTGGTATCTCCACATTTAGCCATCCGACGGTTGACCAAGAATACTAACGGGTCTGGTATCTCCACATTTAGCCATCCCTGAGACCGGGTCTGGTATCTCCACATTTAGCCATCTCTGAGACCGGGTCTGGATCTCCACTTTAGCCCTCCTGAAACCGGGTCGGTATTCCACATTAGCCACCCTGAGACCGGGTCGTGGTTATTCCACATTTGCCATCTCTGAGACCGGATCTTTGGTATCTCCAAATTAGCCATCCCTGAGACCGGTCTGGTATCTCCACATTTAGCCATCCCTGAGACCGGGTGTCTGGTATCTCCACATTTAGCCATCCCTGAGACCAGGGTCTGGTATCTCCACACTTTAGCCACCTGAGACGGGTCTGGTATCTCCACATTAGCCATCCCTGAGACCGGGTCTGGTTTTCCACATTTAGCATCTCTGAGACCGGATCTGGTATCTCCACAATTAGCCATCCCGAGACCGGGTCTGGTCTCCACATTTAGCCATCCTGAGACCGGGTCTGGTATCTCCACATTTAGCCATCCCTGAGACCGGGTCTGGTATCTCCACATTTAGCCATCCCTGAGACCGGGTCTGGTATCTCGCCGTAGCCGTAACACTCAACAGATCATTAAGCCCAAATCATACTCTAAAAAAAAAAGATATTTCATGATTAGTTTTATGATTAAGTTTTAATGTCACTTGCACAAGTACAGTGAAATGCCTTTCTTGAAAGCTCTGAACCCAACAATACAGTAATTTATTATGGATATTGACTGTCCTTTAGGTAACCTTCTGTTATTGGGAAAAGTCTAAGGCCATTTTGTTGTCTTTGTATTAGCTTTGTACTACATTTTCTAAGTATACTACAACAAATCTCATTGTAGTAGATGTGATGAAGGTTTTGTTATATGAAGATTAATATTCTGTTGAAGCTCTGCAGCCTGACAAAGTCTCTGGAGTGTCTGGCCTCTTCTAATCAAACTAATGTGGTCACTTAATAAAGTCCATGTTTAATCCACAAATGCTCCAAAATGTTTTATGACACTGCCACCTGCTGTTCTAAGTGTGCTACTGCAGCTGAGTTCTGGAAACCAACAAGACAGGCCTCTCAATACTAGGGCACCTAGGGAACTATAGCACGATGGACAGGCCTCTCAATCCTAGAGCACCTAGGGAACTATAGCATGATGGACAGGCCTCTCAATCCTAGAGCACCTAGGGAACTATAGCACGATGGACAGGCCTCTCAATCCTAGGGCACCTAGGAAACTATAGCACGATGGACAGGCCTCTCAATCCTAGGGCACCTAGGAAACTATAGCACGATGGACAGGCCTCTCAATCCTAGAGCACCTAGGGAACTATAGCACGATGGAAGTATACCATCAATAACACTATACAGATCAATATATACATCAATATACACATCAATATATACTATACAGATCAATATACACATCACATACACATTAATACACACAACACTAAACACATCAATATACACGTAAAATATACACTATACACATCAATATACACATTACTATACAAGCTATACACATCAATATATACTATACACATCATAACACACAATATACATCTACTACACATCAATATACACGTGAATATACAGTATACCATAATTATAGACACAAAAAATACACTGTGCATATCAATATACACATACATATACAGTATACACATCACTATACACTAAATATACACATAAATATATACACTATATACATATTCATAACACTATACACATCAATAATATACTATACACATCAATATACACATATATATACACTATACAATTCAATATACACATTAATAATAATATACACAGCAATATACATATCAATATATACTATACACATCAATATACACATCCATATACACATCACTATACACTACACACGTCAATATACACATCAGTATACATTATACACGCCAATATACACATCGGTATACATTATACACGTCAATATACACATTCATATATAATATACACAGCAATATACCTATCAATATATACTATACACATCATTATACACTATACATATGAATAACGCAACAGTATAAACATTAATATACACATCAAATATATACATCAATATACACATCATTATACACTATACATATGAATATACGCAGTATAAACACAGTATAAACAGTATAAACATTAATATACACAATCCTATAAAACAATCAAACATCCTTTTTAATTTGCCATAGAGACAAATTCATCCAACTTTAGAGAGCCTTGGAGATCATTCCACAAGTAAGTTGCAAAAAATTAAAAGTAAATATACCTACCTCAGTGGAGAAAGAAGAGATCTCCACATTTAGCCACCCTGAGACCGGGTCTGGATCTCCACATTTAGCCATCCCTGAGACCGGGTCTGTATCTCCACATTTAGCCACCCTGACCCGGGTCTGGTATCTCCACATTTAGCACCCCTGAGACCGGGTCTGGGATCTCCCATTTAGCCAGCCTGAGACCGGGTCTGGTATCTCCACATTTAGCCATCCCTGAGACCGGGTCTGGTATCTCCACATTTAGCCCATCTCTGAGACCGGGTCTGGATCTCCACATTTAGCCATCTCTGAAACCGGGGTCTGGTATCTCCACATTTAGCACCTGAGACCGGGTCTGGTATTTCCACATTTAGCCATCTCTGAGACGGATCTGGTATCTCCACAATTAGCCATCCTGAGACCGGGTCTGGTATCTCCACATTTAGCCATCCGAGACCGGGTCTGGTATCTCCACATTTAGCCATCCCTGAGACCGGGTCTGGTATTCTCCACATTTAGCCACCCTGAACCGGGTTTGGATCTCCACATTTGCCATCCCTGAGACCGGGTCTGGTATCTCCACATTTTAGCCATCTCTGAGACCGGTCTGGATCTCCACATTTAGCCATCTCTGAAACCGGGTCTGGTATCTCCACATTTAGCCACCCTGAGACCGGGTCTGGTATCTCCACATTTAGCCATCCCTGGAGACCGGGTCTGGTATCTCCACATTTAGCCATCCCTGAGGACCGGGTCTGGTATCTCCACATTTAGCCATCCCTGAGACTGGGTCTGGTATCTCCACATTTAGCCATCCCTGAGACCGGGTCGGTATTTCCACATTTAGCCATCTCTGAGAGCCGGATCTGGTATCTCCACAATTAGCCATCCCTGAGACCGGGTCTGGTATCTCCACATTTAGCCATCCCTGAGGACCGGGGTCTGGTATCTCCCACATTTAGCCATCCCTGAGACCGGGTCTGGTATCTCCACATTTAGCCATCCTGAGACCGGTCTGGTATCTCGCCGTAGCGGTAACACTCAACAGATCATTAAGCCCAAATCATACTCTAAAAAAAAAAGATATTTCATGATTAGTTTTATGATTAAGTTTTAATGTCACTTGCACAAGTACAGTGAAATGCCTTTCTTGAAAGCTCTGAACCCAACAATACAGTAATTTATTATGGATATTGACTGTCCTTTAGGTAACCTTCTGTTATTGGGAAAAGTCTAAGGCCATTTTGTTGTCTTTGTATTAGCTTTGTACTACATTTTCTAAGTATACTACAACAAATCTCATTGTAGTAGATGTGATGAAGGTTTTGTTATATGAAGATTAATATTCTGTTGAAGCTCTGCAGCCTGACAAAGTCTCTGGAGTGTCTGGCCTCTTCTAATCAAAACTAATGTGGTCACTTAATAAAGTCCATGTTTAATCCACAAATGCTCCAAAATGTTTTATGACACTGCCACCTGCTGTTCTAAGTGTGCTACTGCAGCTGAGTTCTGGAAACCAACAAGACAGGCCTCTCTCATACTAGGGCACCTGGGAACTATAGCACGATGGACAGGCCTCTCAATCCTAGAGCACCTAGGGAACTATAGCATGATGGACAGGCCTCTCAATCCTAGAGCACCTAGGGAACTATAGACGATGGACAGGCCTCTCAATCCTAGGGCACCTAGGAAACTATAGCACGATGGACAGGCTCTCAATCCTAGGGCACCTAGGAAACTATAGCACGATGGACAGGCTCTCAATCCTAGAGCACCTAGGGAACTATAGCACGATGGTAAGGCCTCTCAATCCTAGGGCACCTAGGGAACTATAGCACGATGGTAAGGCCTCTCAATCCTAGGGCACCTAGGGAACTATAATACAATAAAATGATACAGTGGTGAAATCACGGAGATATCAGGGTTATAATAGCAAGTGTAAAGTCCGAGCGGATACAGGGGTGTAATGTAAAGTCACAGAGGATATCAGGGTGGTAATGTAAAGTCACAGTGTAACAGGGTGAGTGACTGGGTTGCCAGGAAGTCAGGCGCAGGAGAGCAGAGATAGGTGATAACAGGAGAACTTTAATATACACCCTGGTCCAAAGGCACAGGGAGGCAGCACAAAGCACAACCACGGTAACATGAACCGGATTAAACAAACAAACAACCTAGGTTTGAAAAAACCTAGCGCAAGACAGCCTGTAGCGTAACACCCTACACAAAATAACAATCCCACACACGACATGGGGGGAAACAGAGGGTAATATACATTTAGTCTGATGAGGAATGTGAACCAGGTGTGCGGGAAAACAAGACAAAACAAATAGAAAATGAAAGGTGGAGCGGCGATGGCTAGAAGACCGGCGACGTCGACCGCCGAACGCTGCCCGAACAAGGAGAGGGACCGACCTTCGGCGGAAGTCGTGACAGTACCCCCCCCCCCCTTGATGCGCAGCTTCAGCAGCGCGCCGACACCGGCGTTGGGGACGACCCGGAGTGCGGGGTGCAGGGTGATCCGGACGAAGACGGTGGAACTCCCGCAGCATAGAAGGGTCCAAAACGTCCTCCACCGGGGCGCCAGCATCTCTCTCCAGACCGTACCCTCCCCAGTCCACAAGGTACTGAAGGCCCTCGCCCGACGCCTCGAATCCAGTATAGAGTGAACGGAGTAGCCCGGGCCCCTCGATGTCCAAAGGGGGCGAGAAACCTCCCGCACCCAGACTCCTGGAGGCGGGCCAGCCACCACCGGCCTGAGGAGAGACACATAGAACAAGGGGTTAATACGGTAATCGGGGGAAGCTGTAACCGGTTACTAACCTCGTTCAGTCTCCTCAGGACTTTAAATGCCCCACAAACCGCGGCCCCAGCTTCGGCAGGCAGGCGGAGGGACAGGTTTCGGGTCGAGAGCCAGACCCGGTCCCCCGGTGTGAACACTGCGTTGACGGTCTACGCTAGCCTTCTGGCGCAGCACGGAAAGCTGGAGGTGAATATGGGCGGCGTCCCAGGTCTCCTCGCGCGTCTGAACCAATCGTCCACCGCAGGCGCTCGGTCTGACTTGATGCCAAGGCGCCAGAACCGGTGGGTACCCCAGTACGCACTGGAAGGGCGAGAGGTTAGTGGAGGAGTGGCGGAGCGAGTTCTGAGGATCTCGGCCCAGGGCACGAGCACGAACTCCCCTGCCGGTCCTGACAATAAGACGCAGAAACCTACCCACATACTGGTTCACTATCTCCACCTGCCCATTACTCTCAGGGTGAAAACCCGAGGTAAGGCTGATCGAGACCCCCAGACTTCCATGAACGCCCTCCAAACCCTTGAAGTGAACTGGGGAACCCGATCAGACACTATATCCTCAGGCACCCCGTAGTGCCGGAAGACGTGTGTAAACAAGGTCTCCGCAGTCTGTAGGGCCGTAGGGAGACCGGGCAAAGGGAGGAGACGGCAGAACTTGGAAAACCGGTCCACAACAACCAGGATCGTGGTTTACCCTGTGAGGGAGGAAGATCGATGAGGAAATCGACCGACTGTCACGTTCCTGACCTGTTTTCCTTTGTTTTTGTATTTATTTTAGTTGGTCAGGGCGTGAGTTGGGTGGGTTGTCTTATGGTTGATTTTCTATGTTGGGATTTTGTGTTCAGCCTGGTATGATTCTCAATCAGAGACAGCTGTCAATTCGTTGTCCCTGATTGAGAATCATACTTAGGCAGCCAGGGTTTTCACTTGTGTTTGGTGGGTGTTGTTCCTGTGGAGGTTTGTTGCCACACAGGACGGTTTCGGTTTTGTCACGTTGGTTG
>NW_019948912.1:11492-13230 GCF_002910315.2 Salvelinus sp. IW2-2015
GATGGTAAGGCCTCTCAATCCTAGGGCACTCTAGCGGACAACATATATACAATAAATGATACAGTGGTGAAATCAGCGAGGATATCAGGGTTATAATAGCAAGTGTAAAGTCCGAGCGGATATCAGGGGTGTAATGTTAAAGTCACAGAGGATATCAGGGGTGTAATGTAAAGTCACAGTATACAGGGTGAGTGACTGGGTTGCCAGAAGTCAGGCGCAGGAGAGCAGAGATAGGTGATAACAGGAGAACTTTAATATACACCCTGGTCCAAAGGCACAGCGAGGCAGCACAAAGCACAACCACGGTAACATGAACCGGATTAAACAAACAAACAACCTAGGTTTGAAACAAACCTAGCGCAAGACAGCTGTAGCGTAACACCCTACACAAATAACAATCCCACAATCTTCCCCTTTTTTTGTATTTTGAAGTGTTTTGTTGACTTTCATTAAAAGAATGAACACTAACCACTCTGCGTTTTGGTCCACACCTTCTGTCAGCGAGGACAGCCGTAACAGAAACACCCACCACAAACGGACCAAGCGGAGTGGAGAAGGGCAGCGACAGCAGCAGAGACAGACAGAGGAATGGACATGGGAAGACGTCTTGAACGGCAAGGGTTGCTACACATGGGAGGAGATCCTGGCTGGAAAGGATCGCCTCCCATGGGAACAGCTGGAGGCAGCAAGGAGAGCAGAGGCAACCGGAGAGAGGAACCGGGGGTATGAGGGTACGCGGCACGGAAGCCCGAGAGGCTCACCCAAAAATTTKTTGGGGGGGAGCTAAAGGGGAGTGTGGTGAAGCCGGGTTGGATACCTGAGCCAACTCCCCGGGCTTACCGTGGAGTGAGAGGGCGTCGTACTGGTCAGACACCGTGTTATGCGGTGGAGCGCACGGTGTCCCCAGTACGCGTGCTTAGCCCAGTGCGGGCTATTCCACCTTGCCGCACTGGTAGGGCTAGGTTGGGCATCGAGCCGGGTGCCATGAAGCCGGCCCAACATATCTGGCCTCCAGTACGTCTCCTCGGGCCGGCGTACATGGCACCAGCCTTACAGGTGGTGTCCCCGGTTCGCCTGCATAGCCCAGTGCGGGCTATTCCACCTCGCCGCACTGGCAGGGCTACGGGGACCATTCAACCTGGTAAGMTTGGGGAGGCTCGGTGCTCAAGAGCMCGTGTCCTCCTTCACGGTCCGGTATATCCGGCGCCACCTTCCCGCCCCAGCCCAGTACCATCAGTGCCTACGTTACGCACCAGGCTTCCAGTGCGTCTCCAGATCCCTGTTCCTCCTCCACGCACTCTCCCTGTGGTGCGTGTCTCCAGCCCAGTGCCTCCAGTTCCGGCACCATGCACCAAGCCTCCTGTGCGTCTCCAGAGCCCTGTACGCACTGTTCCTTCTCCCCGCACTCGCCCTGAGGTGCGTGCCCTCAGCCCGGTACCACCAGTTCCGGTACCACGCACCAGGCCTATAGTGGGCCTGGAGAATCCAGTGTGCCCTGTTCCTGCTCCCCGCACTAGCCTTGAGGTGCGTGCCTCCAGTCCGGTACCACCAGTTCCGGCACCACGCACCAGGCCTACTGTGCGCCTCAGCAGGTCAGAGTCGGCCYTCTGCCCAACGCCGCCTGCGCTGCTTGCCTGCTCAGCGCTGCCTGAACTGTCTGCCTGCCCAGCGTTATCTGAACTGTCTGCCTGCCCATCGCTGCCCGTCTGTCCCGAGCCGTCAGAGCTGCCCGTCTGTC
>NW_019948913.1:0-13222 GCF_002910315.2 Salvelinus sp. IW2-2015
GCCAAAGGTGCTTCAACAAAATACTGAGTAAAAGATCTGAATACTTATGCAAATGTGATATTTTAGTTTTGTATTTATAATGCATTTGCAAATATGCAATAAAACTGTTTTTCTTTATCATTACGGAGTATTGTGTGTAGATTGATGAGGCGGGAAAACGATTTAATCCCTTTTAGAATAAGGCTGTAATGTAACAAAATGTGGAAAAAGTCAAGGGGACTGAATACTTTCGAATGCACTGTAATTCCCAAAATAAAATCAGTAACGGAATTACTGCAACTGAATTGGTTACAATGGAAAATCATAAGTCACAAACCACAGTTGTGTCACCTGCTACTGTCCTCCCTTCCAATGGCATACTGTTATGTTTAGCTCATAACTGTTTTCTTTGGTCTTTGATGTCTGGTGGTCAAACCAAGAGTGTTAAAACTAGGAGGTAGACCGATTAATCGGAATGGCCGATTAATTAGGGCCGATTTCAAGTTTTCGTAATCGGTAATCGCCATTTTTGGACACCGATTATGGCTGAATACATTGCACCACGAGGAGACTGCGTGGCAGGCTGACTACCTGTTATGTGAGTGCAGCAAGGAGCCAAGGTAAGTTGCTAGCTAGCATTAAACTTATAAAAAACAATCAATCTTAACATTATCACTTGTCAACTACACATGGTTGACGATATTACTAGTTAATCTAGCTTGTCCTGCGTTGCATATAATCGATGCGGTGCCTGTTAATTTATCATCGAATCACAGCCTACTTCGTCAAACGGGCGATGATTTAACAAGCGCATTCGCGAAAAAAGCACTGTCGTTGCGCCAATGTGTACCTAACCATAAACATCAATGCCTTTCTTAAAATCAATATACAAGTATATATTTTTAAACCTGCATATTTAGTTAATATTGCCTGCTAACATGAACTAGGGAAATTGTGTCACTTCTCTTGCGTTCTGTGCAAGCAGAGTCAGGAAATATGCAGCTGTTTGGGCTGCCTGGCTCGTTGCGAACTTTGTGAAGACCATTTCTTCCTAACAAAGACCGTAATTAATTTGCCAGAATTTTACATAATTATGACATAGCATTGAAGGTTGTGCAATGTAACAGCAATATTTAGACTTAGGGATGCCACCCGTTCGATTTAAAATATGGAACGGTTCCGTATTTCACTGAAAGAATAAACGTTTTGTTTTCGAAATGATAGTTTCCGGATTTGACCATATTAATGACCTAAGTCTCGTATTTCTGTGTGTTATTATAATTAAGTCTATGACTTGATATTTGATAGAGCAGTCTGAGCGGTGGTAGGCAGCAGCAGGCTCGTAAGCATTCATTCAAACAGCACTTTCGTGCATTTGCCAGCAGCTCTTCGCAATTCTTCAAGCATTGTGCTGTTTATGACTTCAAGCCTATCAACTCCAGAGATTAGGCTGGCAATAACATCCAATAGTCAAAGGTATATGAAATACAAAATGGTACAGAGAGAAATAGTCCTATAATAACTACAACCTAAAACTTCTTACCTGGTAATATAAAAAGGAACCACCAGCTTTCATATGTTCTCATGTTCTGAGCAAGGAATATRGCACTTATACTTTCTTCTCCAACACTATGTTTTTGCATTATTTAAACCAAATTGAACATGTTTCATTATTTATTTGAGACTAAATTGATTTTGATGTATTATATTAAGTTAAAATAAACGTGTTCATTCAGTATCGTTGTAATTGTCATTATTACAAATATATATAAATTCGCCGATTAATCGGTATCGGCTTTTTTTGGTCCACCAATAAATCGGTATCGGCGTTGAAAAATCATAATCGGACGACCTCTAGTTAAAACAGCCTGAGTCTGGAAAACCCTTCTCTCTCTATGCCCCTTTCCCTCTCCAGTTAATGTCACCTCTCCCAGTTCTTACTGACACCGACCATAGATGTTTCACAAGTTTGGATAGGARAATACAGTGAGTAGAGCATAATAGAGTACAGTAGAGTCCAATACAGTAGTACAGTACAATAGGGTAGAGTACAGTAAAGGAAAGTAGGGTATAGTACAGCAGAGTAGAGTATATTGTCCTGTACTCATGGGTCGCATTAACACAGCATTCAGCATTTCTCAGGCAGGAAAAAAAAGTGTTGCATTCTGATAACGCAGGTGTACTGACCATGACATTCAATTTCAGGTTCCAACTTTTTATACTTATAGACTCGCTGCAATTACCTGAAACATCTGAAACATCCTCCAAACCACTTGTTCTCTCTCTGCCTGTCTGAGGGGAGGGTGTATGTGGTGGAAGTCTCTGACAGCGGTATTTAAGATGTTCCAGGCACGCGCTAAGCTCGCAGCGCTTTCTGTGGTCTGCCCTGGGTCCAGTGTTAGCTGCCAGAACCGACTTCTGATCAGGAAACGCTTCCCCCATAGGCAGTGATCACCTGGAGTCCCGAAATGTTMACTTTGATAGGGCACGCACCATTTTTTACCAGGGTGCCGAAAGGAGAAAATAGAAAMCAACAGAGGGAGGGAGATGAAGTAAATAGCCTAAGTTTGCACATTTGTGAAACATGAGGAGAATGACATTCAAATCCAGAATTATGCATTTCTGTGTAGTACAGATCAGGGACTCATGATCTAATTCCATTATCGTAATTCTGTTACCGGTTGTAAATCCACTTCACTTACTGTAGTTTAATAACCAAAATAGATTTATTTAAAACTCCATGTCATAGCTGACACCCRATTCTTTCTGCAGATATCTTTGAATCTTAATTCAGAGCAGATACTTAAGAGTTTCTGGAAAATGTGTTCAATTACAGTACACTGCAGTTATTCTGCAATTACTGTGTCCAAAATACCATAGTCGACTGCAGTTACTGCACTTTTACTGCTATCTTTTCTTGTAAGGGCAGGGAGATTTGACCTTAATTCCATTACCAAAGTTTGCATCTGCACAGTTCTTCCACTAAGTTCGTGTTCATACATTTTTCTGTGTAAATTGTTAAAAAGAGTCCTTGTGAATAGCGTTATGGTTTGTTAAACTTTGAAATCAATGGTTTTTGTTTGTCATACATTTTAAAGTGAAAAAAAAAAGTCAAAGCGTAACAC
This sequence comes from Salvelinus sp. IW2-2015, assembly GCF_002910315.2. Classification (NCBI taxonomy): domain Eukaryota; kingdom Metazoa; phylum Chordata; class Actinopteri; order Salmoniformes; family Salmonidae; genus Salvelinus; species Salvelinus sp. IW2-2015. The sequence goes on from NW_019948913.1 coordinate 3,105, forward strand.
GGAACCCAAACCGGCTGCGCACATGCGCCATCGTGCATAAATTTATTTTGCCCCCCCACACCAAACGCAGATTAAAATATCAAAACAAACTCTGAACCAATGACATTAATTTGGGGACAGGTCGAAAAGCATTAAACATGTTTGGCAATTTAGCTAGCTTGCTTGCACTTGCTAGCTAACGTTAATTTGTCCTATTTAGCTAGCTTGCTGTTGCTAGCTAATTTGTCCTGGGATATAAACATTGAGTTGTTATTTTACCTGAAATGCACAAGGACCTCTACTCCGACAATTAATCCACACATAAAACGGTCAGCCGAATCGTTTCTAGTCATCTCTCCTCCTTCCAGGCTTTTTCATTGTTTAACTTATATGGTGATCGCATCTAAACTTTCATTGTATTACCACGACAACAAAGTTTGTCTTTGTCACCCACGTGGGTATAACCAATGAGGAGATGGCACGTGGGTACCTGCTTCTATAAACCAATGAGGAGATGGGAGAGGCAGGACTTTCAGCGCGATCTGCGTCAGAAATAGGAACGACTTCTATTTTAGCCCTTGGCGTCGCAGACGCTCGTTGGCGTGCACAAGCAGTGTGGGTGCAATAATTGAATAACATGGATTTCTACATTTATTTTGCGACGCTCGCGCACGCGACGTGTCCGGTCAGCATGTAATTCTGTTAACATGTAATTGCCGTAGAGAAGCGTAGTCTGCTAGCCTGACTAACCAACAGTGTTCAACAAGTCCATCTTAAAAAACAGGAAGTTCACCCAAAAACACTTCTAGGCCCTTTATAACACTTGCCTTGTCGTTTGTCAGTCCATTGCTTGAGTATTTAGATGTAGGTACAGTAGGCCTAATAAGCGGATTCTACCCCGCCTTTCCAAAGAAACCCAATGTAATGTCAAAGTCCATCATAAATACCTCCCAAACACACCACTGACCTCCCATGACCGCAATAGTCCTTGTAATGACTCTCAGCACAATTTTTAAGCTAACTTATTTCAGTAGGCACATTTTTACCAATTGATTGTTATTTTCGTATTAATATCCAGGAAGTAGATTAATGCGTGGTCGTGACTTCCGAGGTGGGCATGGTTGAAGGATGTAAACAATACTTTTCTGTTCTCACTCCCTCACAGTATTTGCTGCCCTCGTCAAATTTATTAGAGTGAAGAATGTCAGATCGAGAACGAAGAGGAAATTGGAGACCTGCCTTATTTTCAGAATGATACTTTTGGGCCATATCGGTTTGAGCCGAAGTGTACTGAGGCTGAGTTGTTCCATTTGCGAGCTGACCCTTACAAAAAAAAGATTACAGTTCTTGAAACCGCAGTAACTGCAGTCGACAGTGGTATTTTGGATGCAGTAATTGCAGAATAGCTGCAGTTACACTGCAAAATTAATGCAGTAAAAAAAACGTATTTTGTACGCAATATTTGCAGCATACCGCAGTTATACTGCACTCTGACTGCAATCTTTTTCGTGAGGGGACCGAGAGAAGAGCTAGAGAGAAGTTAGCAAGCAGATGTGGAGGAAACACAGGCTCTTCCCAAAACGCAGTGACTGGTGGTACAGCTGCAGGAGATGCATACCTCTACCAACAGACAGGGAAAGTTTTGGCTGTCGAGAATGGGACCAGCTAATTCTAATAATGGAGGAGGTAGAACATCAGACTGACGATGCAGCAGAAGATACGATTTCTTGTCTCTCGTCAATCCTGGTGTGTTGGAGACTTTCTTCAGAATGCCCAGGATCAATGGAAAAGACGAGTACCCACACCTGACCAGTCCAAATTGAAGCTCTCTGAAGATGAAAGTATTTTGCTAATATTAACACAGGATAGTTATATTACTCTTTAAAATGAAAATTAAATAGCATGCCTAATGACACCCTTCCAACTGTATTTTCCAGTAACCTGCCTAAAACCCCATAATGTAACTGGCTACTGTACCCCTTCAAGTTTGTTTTGACAATGATGACATGCTGGCCTAGGTAAAACAGGTGTCTAGAACGGAGTGGCTGTGTTGCCATTAGAAATAGAATATAAAGTCAGAAGTTATACAGCATCACACTTGACCACTAACACCCTTTTGAACAATGAGTTGCGCTATACCGTCTTTCAAGTATACAAGACAAGAGAGCTGTCAATAGTATTGCACAGGTAGCCTTTCGGTTAGAGTTTGGACCAGTAACCGAAAGTTGCTGGTTCGAATCCCGAGCCTACAAGGTGACACATCCGGTTTCTATGTGCCCATGAGCAAGGGACTTAAACATAAATGCTCCTGGTTGGTCGCTAAATTACCTAAAAGTAAATGTATTGTTGCCATCATCAATACGGCTTACAATGAATATGCTTAATGATTCCTGAGCCTGTTAGTATATGGTCTGTACAGGCCTAGCCATATTTATTTTCTTGATTGTGTATAATAAAACATGACTCATTAATTTATTTTCTGTCTCTCCTATACCCAGGTGTGGGCAACTCCCAGTTCCTCAGGGCCTGACTGGGGTCACACTTTCTCCATCCCTAGCAATTACAGATGATTTAATCAAATTGCATTCTAAAACTGAAGGATCGTGATTAGAGTGATTATTGGAGTCAGGTGTGATTAGCTGCAAACTGAACAACCTCAGGCCCACGGGGACTGGAACTTGGCCACCCTGCTCGTAGACAATACAAGACTGTCTCTTATTGGCTCACCCTGGAGTGATGCTGGGAGAAAACATCTAGGTTGAGCCAATTATTGCGGTACAATACACAGTCTGGAACCAACAGGACCCTGAACAGCTTCCTACCCCCAAGCCATAAAGACCTGCTAAATAGTACACAAATAGCTACCCGGGCTAGCCCCAAAATAAGCGTACCCATTGACCCTTTTTGCACCAACTTTTTGTTGACTCATTCACATACACTGCTGTTACTCTTGGCACTATTTCCACTTATATGTACATATCTGCTCAATTACCTCGTACCCCTCAACATTCATCTCTTTTGTATATAGCCAAGTTATCCTTACTCATTGTGTAATGCCTATTAACTGTCTCTGTTTATTTCTCAATTTTCTTCTCTCTGGTGGAGGGGCCCGTAAAGCAAGCATTTCACTGTTAGTCTCCACCGGTTCTACGAAGCATCGTAACAAATCAAATTTGACTTGATAACAACACCAAGTAGGCCATTGCAAGTGTTATCCCATGAGTTGACCCAGTCAATTGCCATTTTTATTTTATCCTTTATTTATCTAGGCAAAGTCAGTTAAGAACAAATTCGTCATGTTACAATGACGGCCTACCGGAACAGTAGGTTAACCTCTAATTCCTCCAAAACCCGGATCCGGGAGCACCCCCATCAGTAAAAAGCTGACTAGCATAGCCTAGCATAGCGTCACAATAATACTAGCATTTAAATATCATTAAATTCCACAAGTCCAAACACCGAATGAAAGATACACATTCTTGTTGAATCCAGGCCATCATTTCGTGATTTTTTAAAATGTTTTTACAGGAAGAACACAATATTAAATCTATTAGCTAACCACGTTAGCAAAAGACCACCACTTTTTTTACTCCACATTTTTACCATCAGTAAGCTATCACTAAATTCGGACCAAATAAAGATATAAATTAGCCACTAACCAGAAACAACATTCATCAGATGACAGTCTGATAACATATTTATTGTTATAGCATATGTTTTTTTAGAAAAATGTGCATATTTCAAGGTAGTATAAATCACCAGTTCTAACATTGCAAGCTGCCAATCTTGAAATAGCCGTTCGATGCAGCAGAAATAATTACAGAGGACCAACGTCAATACCTAAGTACTCATCAATAAACATTTTCAGAAAATACACAGCGTTACAGCCAAATGAAAGCCCAACATTCTTGTGAATCCAGTCAAATATGTCAGATTTTTTACAACAAGCTGTTTTACAGCGAAAACACAATATCAGCATTATATTAGCTTACCCACAATAGCCAGAACAACAACCGCATTTACCAGCAGCAAATGTTAGCGATCGTAAACAATCCAGCCAAAAAGATATATAATTGGACTAACCTTCATATACCTTCATCATATGGACAGTCCTGTAACATCATATTAACACAAATGCATATAGGTTTTGTTCGGAAATGTGCAATTACTTTAGCAGCACAAATCGTGGTATATTACCAATGTGATCATTAGCAGCATTTCATGCATTCTGGCCGGCGCCATCTTGGAAGAGGCACCTAATCTAATCGATAAAGTAATTCGAACTTGACTAAAAAAATATGTTGGACAGCAAATGAAAGATCCATTAGTATTATGCAAACCGCTGCTGTTAGATTTTTTAAAATTAACATTACTAGACATACGTGTGCGTTACGCCAACCAGTGCCGCAATAATGGCGGACAAATCCTTTTTATTTTTTCCACATAAATACGGAATAACATCCATAAATAGCTATTAACTATTGGACAGAGTCTTCCATCAGAATCTTGGCCAAGATGTCCTTTGTCCAAAAGAATCGTTGCTCGGTATGTAAAAAGTCCTCTTCAACTTTGGAACTAGCAGCTGAACAATAGCTATGTTTTGACGCCGACATGCACAATGCTTTTCAAAACAAATACTAAGGATATTCCGAAAAATGGCAATATACTCGCATAAACTGATTATAAACTCGGTTTAAAAATAACTTCGTTATTTGATGTTTCTAACCAACCTATATCGAATTATAATTAAGACGGATATATTCTAAGGCCGATTAACTGAGGGTTTCAAAATGCCATCCTGAAGTTCTTGCTTTACGTTCATGACGAACGTCAAAAAAGAAAGCTCCCTCCGTTTCCTTGTGGCTTGTATAAGGTCTGGATCTGCGTAGAAACTCCATTCCAATTTCTCATTGGTACTGGACATCCAGCGGAGAGTGCGGGAGCAGTTTATGAGTCGACCCATAGGATACATACAGAGCTTTAAAACCTGATTCTGAAGAACAGACGCCTCGTTTTCAAGGACCTTTCGCAGTTTCCTGTCATGAATTCGCTGACAGAAAGAGTTCGTTCAACCCACAGACATAAATTTCAAACGTTATTAGGAAACTAGAAGATTGTTTTGACTATCCAATGAGTAATAATATCATGCATATCTGTATACGAGCAAGAATTGAGTACGAGGCAGCGTTTAATTTCGGAACGATAATACTGTCAACGTGAACACAACACCCCCTATATTGAGAAAGGTTAACTTGCCTGTTCAGCGGGCAGAACGACAAACTCTTTACCTCGTCCAGCGAGTCGGTTGCATGCTCGACCAGCAACCTTTTACGTACTGGCCCAACAGCTCTAAACCACTAGGCACCTGCCGCCCCTTGCCATTCACACCTAATAGCTAGCTCAAGTTAGTTTGCAAAGTTTAGAGCAGACAAGTTGCCACTTGCGCCTCTTTGGTTGGTTTTTCAACCAGGGCCGATGTTCGGGAGGTAGGTCTCTAGTCTCTAGTGTGTCAGACTTTGAATGTTGGTCTTTGTATATATCTGTTTATCTTCCCTCCGTTGACAGCCTGCTTGGGTCAATCGGTTTCTTAAAGTTGAATCTGTTCTTCTGTTCAGGACACTCTTCTCTACCCAGTGCTGTCCTGTTTGAATGCTCCAACACGTCTCTTAAATATCCTCTGAAAAAGCATGATGTAACAGAAGTAATAAAATTAAGCAGTCCTAATAGTCTTTCCTTGCATCCTCCTGAAAAATGATTGAGGAGGCATGAGACTGAGGGACATTGGTGTGCCCTTCTTTGAAAAAGGTGTGTGATTACAAAGAAAGATATGGCAAATTGAACAAAGATCAAATCCACCGAACGCGAGAGTGTGGTTACATTCTCCTATCCTCATGTCGCTTCACCACCCCTCTCCTTCCATTCCCTCCCAGGCAGGCATCGATGGAACTTAAAACATCTACGTTTAATCGTTTTAATTTGAAATAATTTAAAGGTTTTGGCTAGTTTGTGGTCATTAACAAACTCGCTCACACCAGCTAGACCATATATTGATCCTCCATGGTCTCTTGGTAGGGCGTGTGTCCCATTCATGGACCTTAACTAGGGCAAGTCATTTTATACAATCAAATGGCACTACAAAATGATGCCCAGTTAGAAAATTATAGTATATTATCAAGTACGATTATAATGAAAAAGGGAATTGCATCACAAAGCAAAATAAACACAACCAGTCCAGTAGGACAGAATTACATCACCACCAACCTAGTTCAAGAAAAATGGCAAACAAATAACATTATAAATTACTTTTGTGGGACAAGGCTACAGGTTGTTAGCCAACTTAGCAAGCAACATACCTGAATGGTTGGAGCTTTCCCATCCAAAGAGGTGCGGAACAGGAACCGGTTTTCAACCGGTCCCATGTAGTGCAGTGACACAATGTGATCACCGGACTCGGTCAACCACAGCTCGGCAAATTTTAATTTTTATTATTTATTTCACCTTTATTTAACCAGGTAGAGCAATTGTGACAGTCTCATTTACAATTTGCGACCCTGGCCAGATAAAGCAAAGCAGTTCGACCACATACAACCAACACAGAGTTTACACATGGAGTAAAGAACAACATACAGTCAATATTACAGGTTAGAAAAATAAGTTATATACAATGTGGAGCAAATGAGGTTGAGATTTAAGGAAGGTTAAGGCAAAAAAGGGCCAATGAAATGACTTGCTGGTCGTAACGACACCATTAAGCAGTTGTCAGGATTGGCTGCAGCCATTGCCTGGCAAAGCTCCATCGCGATCAGGAAAGAGTAAAATTGTGGAGTATATTTGTAATCTGACCGGAACATTGACTTCATCTGGGTACATCGCAACTTAATTTTTTACCAACATCACTCAGCTAACAGTAACTCTACTACTAACGTTATTCGCCTAGGCCTTCCTTTAACTTTCAGGAGATTACTAACCGCTAGCCTAGCTAAGGTACCATCTCTTTGTTTACTTCCTTTCGTTCTGATTTTCCTTTCTTTGAAAACCAATAGTAAAAATGCGCTCCTTTTGCCCAACCTCCTGTATTTCCATTCTTAGAACCACAAAGAAGAAGAGTATCTATTGGGAAGACTTTTGAGCTAGCATAAAGTCAGTCTTTGTTTATTATACTTTTTACATTATAAAACCACATGTTTTGGCAATGCAATTTTTCAATGTGTTTATGTTTAACCAAATTAATTAATTTTTACAGGGTTTTAGGTTAAATGCATTTAGGATCATTTCAAAATTCAGTTTTTATTTATTTATTTATTTATATTATATACGAATCTAAATGCTAAAACAATGGACCTTAAAACTGTCTGGGAGTTACTGACAAACAGCCAGGCAATTGTTATAAAGTGTTTGTGGGTTGAACTTCCCCTCTAAGTATTTCTGTCACTTGAAGAGTTAGTCAGGCTATTTATTTCTCTTCTTTACCTACAGTGTATGGTAATTGTTTCTGATGCGAATAGTAAGTCATGCAGTGCCGACACAGGTTGGAACCGAATTCAGGGAACAGAATCTCACCCGCAATTTTCAGTCACATCTTGCCAACCTTACACTTTCACTTTGTCTGTCCATGCATGACATAGCTATCCCGCTCCATAGCAAGCTGCTCTATCCATTGGTGAAGTCATTCACAGTTGGGGGAGAACAATGTATTTGACACACTGCGATTTTGCAGGTTTTCCTACTTACAAAGCATTGTAGAGGTCTGTAATTTTTAGCATTAGGTACCACTTCAACTGTGAGGCGGAATCTAAAACAAAAAATCCAGAAAAATTCACATTGTATTTTTTAAGTAATTAATTTGCATTTTATTGCATGACATAAGTATTTGATTCAGAAAAAAGCAGAACTTAATATTTGGTACAGAACCTTTGTTTTGCAATTACCAGAGATCCTACGTTTCCTGTTAGTTCTTGACCAGGTTCTACACACACTGCCATTCAGGGATTTTTGGCCCACTCCTCCATACAGACCTTCTCCAGGCATCCTTCAGGTTTTCGGGGCTGTCGCTTTGGGAAATTACGGACTTTCAGCTCCCTCCAAAGATTTTTTCTATTGGGTTCAGGTCTTGGAGACCTGCTAGGCCACTCCAGGACCTTGAAGATGCTTCTTACGGAGCCACTCTTAGTTGCCCTGGCCTGTGTTGTTTCGGGTCGTTGTTTCATCTGGAAGACCCAGCACAACCCATCTTCCAATGGCTCTGTCTGAGGGGAAGGAGGTTGTGGCAAGATCTCGCGATAACATGGCCCCATCCATCCTTCCCCTCCAATACGGTTGCAGTTCGTTCCTGTCCCCTTTGCAGAAAAGCATCCCCAAAGAATGATGTTTCCACCTCCAATGCTTCACGGTTGTGGGGATGGTGTTCTTGGGTTTGTACTCATACTTCTTCTTCCTCCAACACGGGGACGAGTGGAGTTTAGGAACCAAAAAGCTCTATTTTATGTTCTCATCAGACACATGACCTTCTCCCAATCCTTCATGCGATCATCCAGATGGTTTCATTGGCAAACTTTCAGACGGCCATGTACATGTCGCTGGCTTTGAGCAGGGGGACCTTGCGTGGCACTGCAGGTTTTAATCCATGACGGCCGCGTAGCTGTGTTCTAATGGTTTTCTTTTGAGGGACTGTGGTCCCAGCTCTCTTCAAGTCATTGACCAGTCCTGCCGTTGTAGTTCTGGGTGATCCTCTCCTTCTCATGATCATTGATGCCCCACTAGGTGATATCTTGCATTGGAGCCCTAGACGAGGGTGGAATTGACCGTCAGCTTGACACTTCTTCCATTTTCTAATTAATTGCCGCCCAACAGTTTTGGTTGCCTTCTCATCCAAGCTTGCTTGCCTGATTGTCCTGTTGGCCCATCCCAGCTTGTGCAGGTCTACAATTGTATCCCTGATGTCCTTACACAGCTCTCTGGTCTTGGCCATTGTTGGAGAGGTTGGGGAGTCTGTTTGATTTGGTGTGTGGACAGGTCTTTTATACAGGTTAACGAGTTCAAACAGGTGCAGTTAATACAGCTAATGAGTGGGAACAGGAGGCTTCTTTAAAAGAAAAACTAACAGGTCTGTGAGAGCCGGAATTCTTACTGGTTGGTAGGTGATCAAATACTTATGTCATTGCAAATAAATGCTAATTAATTACTTAAAAATCAACAATGTATTTCTGGATTTTTGTTTTAGATTTCCGACTCTCACAGTTGAAGTGTGACCTATTGATTAAAAATTACAGACCTTCTACATTGCTTTGTAAGTAGGGAAACCTGCAAAATCGTCAGTATCAAATACTTGTTCTCCCCACTGTAAATGTCGATAGCTAAATAAAAAATACAAAAAAATCTAATTCAGAGGTTTAAAAAAGGAACGATATAAACTGTTTTTTGGTGTCAAACCGAGAGAGGAACTTTATAATGCTGGTTGAAACAAAAAAATCAATGGTTCTTGTTCAGAATTAAAACAGATTGGAAAAATAAAAACCCCCTGTGCAGCAGGCTAGTTATTAGGGCCGGGATGATTAACAGTGTTCGCAATATTTTTTCCATAGCAAAATGAAGACACAAGAAGGGGACCAAAAACCTACTGTATGTAAAAATACTGCATTTCTATAGCTTGCGAAAATAATGTTGACTCTGAGGATGACAACATAATGATGTTTGTTTCCAACAATTAAGCGGCCTGTTTTCCTAAAGAAGTAAATCTACTATGTGATTTTGTTTCCTTGCCACAGATAATAATGAGAATCACGATACTGGTAATTCGTCAGGGCCCTACTATTAAATGATCTTCTAACCGAAGAGGGCCTGACAGAACGTTTACAGAGAGAAACGCTTTCACATGTTGGATTGAGTTAATGAGAGCCATCTCTCTGCAGCTAGACATACTGTGTCATTAATACAGGACCAGTGGCTGCACTCTGTAATCAGCCTTATTCTCCCTCTCTGGGAGGAGACAAGGCAGGCAACATAACACGTTCGCACACACTGCAGTGGTACACACAAAAGCACAGGAGGCTTCAGCAACCCACAGGTGCTGGACCTTCGTAGTGGAACAAATTGCCCGATGGGCACACCAGTTGAATGTGAAGTGACAGCCACATCTCTCT
>NW_019948914.1:0-13222 GCF_002910315.2 Salvelinus sp. IW2-2015
GACAGGTTGAGTCTCAACACCATGGGTTTCATCACATCCTTCTCAGTTTAAGAGATGGAGCACAGATTGAGTCCTCACACCATGGAGGTTTCATCAACATCCTCTCACAAGTTTTAAGAGGATTGGAGACAGATTTGAGTCTTCACCATGGGTTTTCATCACATCCTCTCACAGTTTAAGAGATGGAGACAGGTTGAGTCTCACACCATGGGGTTTCATCACATCCTCTCACAGTTTAAGAGGATGGAGACAGATTGAGTTCTCACCACCATTTGGGGTTTTCATCACATCCTCTCACAGTTAAGAGATGGAGGACAGGTGGAGGTCTCACACCATGCGGGTATTCATCACATCCTCTCACAGTTTAAGAGATGGAACAGGTTGAGTCTCACACCATGGGGTTTTCATTCACATTCCTCTCACAGTTTAGAGAGGAACAGGTTGAGTCTTCACCCACCATGGGGTTTCATCAACATCCTCTCACATTAAGGAGATGGAGACAGGTTGAGTTCTCACAACCATCGGGTTTCATCACATCCTCTCAGTTTAAGAGATGGAGGACAATTGAGGTCTCACCACATCGGGGTTTCATTCACATCCTTTCTCAACAGTTATTTAAAGAGGATGGAGACAGGTTGAGAGTCTCAACCAAGTGGTGGTGTTCATCACCATTGCTCTCTCAGTTTAGAGATGGAGACAGTGTTGAGTCTCACACCATGGTGGTTTCATCACATTCGCCTCTCACAGTTTAAGATGGATGCAGAGAACTAGGTGTTAAGAAGAGTCCATTCATCTTAGGGGGAGACGACATATGGGGTTTCATCACATCCCTATTTAAATAGCAGTCTCACAGGGGTTCGTACTCTTACAGTAGAGATGGGAGACAGGTTGTATGTCTCACACCATGGGGATCACACACCTCATCAGAGTGTTAAGAGATATGAGACGAGTTGGATGTCACACCATGGTTTCATTCACATCCTCTCAGTTTTAAGAGAAGATGGCAGACAGATGGAGTCTCACACCCATTGGGTTTCAATCACATCCTTCACAGTTTAAGAGATGAGGACAGATTGGAGTCTCACCCCATGGGGGCGTTTCATCATACCTCTTCAGCCAGTTTAAGAGATGGAGATACAGGTTGGTCTCACACCATGGGGTTTTCATCACATCCTGCTGCAAGTTTAAGAGATGGCAGACAGATTGAGTCTCAACACCATACGGGATGTTCGATACAGCATCCGTTCTCAGAGAAGTTTAAGAGATGGAGACAGGTTGTAGTCTACATCCCATCGGTTTCATCACAATCCTCTCACAGTTTAAGAGATGAGACAGGTGAGTTACACTCTGACGGAGCCATGAACGGGTTTCATTTCACATCCTCATCCAGTTTAAGAGATGGAGACAGGCTCTTGAGTCTCACAACCAGGGGTTTCATCACTTCCTCTCACAGTTAAAAATTGGAGACAGGGAAGTCGTCATCACACCGATCGTAAGGCATATGTTTTGTGTTTTTAATATTTTTGTATCTCTTACTGTATATGAAGAAAGGGTTTTAGTCAGTAAATGTTTATGGGGTTCACCTGGGCTTCTGGTATGAACAGGGCTTAACAACTCAAAGCCTTGAGCATACAGAGGTTACAGGATCTGAAGACAGTTGATACTTTTCGTGACTCCTGTGCTCATCGTGTGACTAAATCAACGAATGTATAGAGAGGCGACAACGCATTTTGAGAGTAGGTCAGGCTCGGCCTGCTGCATTTCCAGTGATTTATCTTGAAAGGAGTGGAGTTTTGTAGATTACGAACCCAAGCGAGTTGATCGTACGTAGCAACGATGCACTATTATCTTTATGTAAACAGATACCAGATAGAGGTAGAATCGTTGCAGGACTACACAATACGTGACTGTTACAGGAGTTCATTCCCTCAGGTGAGGATGTTTCCTCGGGAGGCAGCCCAGCGTGTGTTGATTCATGAGAGAGAGAGGTGACACACTGAAGACACTATGGGGATGATGACTGGATGAGTATTAACCAAGCTGGTGTTGAGTCTGAGAGTCAAGTAGTTCTATGACAGAGGCTATATAGGAGTGTGACTGATGAGTATTAACCAGCTAGAAGTTGATTGAGTAAGATACCGTTGCATTAGGAGTGACACCATATAACCTCGTTGCTGGACTGGTGAAGTATTAACCAGCTGTTTGTTGATTTCTGATAGAGAAGGTGATACACATATAGTGGATGGTGAGTATGTTAACCTAGCTTGTTGATTCTGAGAGCTATACCATAATATGACTGGTGAGATTACACCCTTTGTGAGTGTTGTTTGTTGCTTGTTGGTTGTTGATATGAGGATCGTACACCCTTATATTGACTGGTGTAGTATTAACCAGCGTCGTTCGAATTCTGAGAGGTATACTCATATATTGATCTTGCTGAGTTAATTTAACCAGCTGTGTTGATTATGAGAGTACACCATTATGATGGTGAGTGATTAACCAGCTGTGTTGATTCTGAGAGTATACCATTATTGACTGGTATGTATAAATCCAGCCTGTGTTATTCATGCAGTTTATACCATATTATTGACCGTGTGTGAAGTATTTTAAACCAGCTGTGTTGATTCTGAGAGTTATACCATCATACATATATTGACTGGTGAGTATTAACCAGCTGTGTTGATTCTGAGAGTATACCATATATTGACTGGTGAGTAGAGTTTCTAAATTCTGTCAACTTTCCCAACATTTCCAGGTTTTCTAGATATCCAGGTTGGAAGATTCCAGAAATAAAACAGGCGATCCAGAATCCTCCAACCAGGATTTCTGGAAAAACCTGACAGAGTTTTGCTGCTTTACTGCACTGAGGAAAGGTGTGATTTTTCTGCKCACTAAATCATATGTTGACCACAAGGTGGCGCCACATACCACAACTAATAATACTTAAMTTACACGTCGAGTCACAAGGTTTCCCTTTAGTGGAAGATTGTAGTGGATGGTTGTATGCAGTGGATCAATACATTCTCATAAAGGCCAGCTATGTGTGAGATATTATCAAATCATTACTACTGGCATGGATGGGTGAGCCGTCTGTACTGAGGTTGTATGTGGAAAAGATGCAGAGAATCAAAAGTAGAAATCAAAGAACATTTCTGATAATTCAATTGAGACCATAAACTCACACAGCGCCACACGCAGACAGACGCAGACAGACTCACACAGAGCCAGACGCCACAGACACACAGCGCCACACGCAGACAGACTCACACAAAGCCAGACACGCCACAGACACACAGCGCCACAGACAGACAGACTCACACAGAGCCAGACGCCACAGACACACAGCGCCACACGCAGACAGACTCACACAGAGCCAGACACGCCACAGACACACAGCGCCACAGACAGACAGACTCACACAGAGCCAGACACGCAGCGCAGCAGAAATCAACCCCCCACTCCACATCATACAGAAAGCCTTTCTACTTTATTAAAGAGAAGCTTTTTCCAGAACGTGATCAGAAAATACAATACCGTTTTTTAATATTATTCTTATTTATTGTGTTTTTCTTTTCCTATGAAATGCTGCTGTTGAACAGTGAAGGGCTTCAGTCCTCATCTTCCTCCAATCGCATCCCTCCAAAACGACCATCACATGGGTACGGGTGTTCTTATTGGCTCACTGAGAATGTATCTGGCCCTTGTTTGTAGTGGTTGATGTTCTTCGTTGTTTAATTGTAAGTGTTCAAGGCGTGAGGCATGGTCCCCTGTCCTGACCAGTTATTGTCGTCCTCTATCCACCGGCTCCAGTACGGTTTTAATCCAGCTTATGTATTGTTATTGTTGACAGGCACGGTCCCCAGAACAGTCCCGTTTTATCCACGTCGTACGGTACGTCCACTATTGCGCCGCTCCGTGCTCACCTCCTAAACTGTACCGCGGCACATTCCTTTTTATATGAATTCCCAAATAATCATATATAATATATACACATCGAACATACAATCTTTAGTATCTTGATCTGTACCCCCCTCCAAAAAATGGAAAACATATATGTACCTTTTATTACAAAATTGTAACAAAAAACTGGACAGTTCTTCTCCTTCTTCCTTTCTGTTTCAATCCCTGGGAAGGAGGATGGATCTCAGTGAATATGGACAGCTGAGTTAGCTCGTCACTGATTGGAGCATTCTTGTAGCGAAGAAAAGCCGGCGGAGAAAGGTGGGGAAAGGAGCGAATGACAGGAACTAAACAGCAATTAATAAAAAACGTATTGTTTGAGAGTTAAAACGATATGTCCCAAGCTGAACTATTATGGTCTCGTCTTCACATATCACAAATACACAAACATCTTTTGTGGCTTTTATTACGAAAGAATCTACAATACGAACATTGCATTTCTCCTCCTGCTGCTGTCTGTCGTGGTTTTTCCCCTCTGCTGGAGTAACATTGTGTTGAGGTTTTACCTGCATGTCACTGTGTTCTTTGAACACTTCTGTTGGATAACGACAGATCAACCTGATTCTGTCACTGGCAGAGAGGGTGTGTGTGTACTATGATGTCATGGTGCTTCGTGACCAATGGGGAGGTCTGAAGAATGAGGTGTAAACAAAAAGTTGTGAATGTTTTCAAAATGACAACCAACCAAAACAAAAAAGGGAAAAGGTCAGGAAAAAMATGAAAAAMAAYAAAAWAAATGATTAAAAAGAGAAACCAGCGTTTCATTGGGCGACACACCATTCATTTCGGGGAAGAAGGACCGGCTCGGAGCCAAAATGGTCACCGGGTTTCCCTTCATTTGGCCTAAAGTCAATTTGCCAGATGGTCGATCGTCGAGGAATAAAAAGCAGGATGCCTGAGCCAGCCACACCGGCATTCGCTGTCTGTCTGTCTGCTGTGAGTAACCAGGGCCAGGGACCAGAACTCAAACCAGGTCTAGGATCCCATGGTGGACTGAGAACGAGGGGAAGGAAGTCTCTCAGAAGGCTTGCTGAGCTGGGTTGTAGTTGAAGGTGGATGGCACGTGGGGTCTCTCCTCTAGCTTCTCGTATTCCAGATGAAACTCCTAGAAAGGGAGGGGAGAAACAAGGATTTTATAGACTGATCAGTTTCAGCTGAAGCTAATAGTGGACAGTTTGGTCATGCTGACCTCTAGCTATTAACAGTCCTTCTGAAAGATAATAGTGACAGTTTGGCTGACCTCTACTTATAACAGTCTTCTGAAGATAATTAGTGACAGTTTGGCTGACCTCTACCTATAACAGTCCTTCGTCTGAAGTAATAGTGACAGTTTGGCTGATCTCTACTATAACAAGTCCTTCTGAAAGATAATAGAGAGTACAGTTGGCTGAACTCTACTATAACAGTCTTTCTGAAGATAATAGGAGTGACAGTTTAGGCTGACCTCTACTATAACAGTCCTTCTGAAGCAATAATAGAGTGACAGTTTGGCTGACCTCTACTATAACAGTCCTTCTGAAGATTAATAGCAGTGACAGTTGGGCTGATCTCTACTATAACAGTCCTTCTGAAGATAATAGAGTTGACAGTTTGGCTGACCTCTACTATAACCGTCCTTTCTGAAGATAATAGAGTGACAGTTTTGGCTGACCTCTACTATAACAGTCCTTCTTTGAAGATAATAGTGACAGTTTGGCTGCATCTCCTATAACAGTCCTTCTGAAGATAGAGTGACAGTTTGGCTGATCTCTACTATAACAGTCCTTCTGAATAATGAGGTGACAGTTTGGCTGATCTCTCTATACACAGTCCTTTCTGAAGATAATAGTGACAGTTTGGCTGACCTCTAACTATACAGTCCTTCTGAAGATTTAATAGTGGACAGTTTGGCCTGACCTCTACTATAACAGTCCTTCTGAAGATAATAGTGACAGTTTTGGCTGACCTCTACTATAACAGTCCTTCTGAAGATAATAGTTACAGTGGCTGATCTCTACTATAGCAGTCCTTCTGAAGTAATAGTGACAGTTTGGTCTGATTCTTACATATACAGTCCTTCTGAAGATATAGAGTGACAGTTTGGTGACCTCTGTACTAATACAGTCCTTACTGAAGATTAAAGTGGCAGTTTTGCTGGACCTCTACTATAACAGTCACTTCTGAAAGATAGAGTGGACAGTTTGGCTGATCTCTACTATAACAAGTCCTTCTGAAAGATAAATAGTGACAGTTTGGCTGACCTCTTACTATAAACAGTCCTCTGAAAGATAATAAGTGACAGTTTTGGCTGATCTCTACTATAGCAGTCCTTCTGAAGATAATGTGACAGTTTTGGCTGATCTCTTACTATAACAGTCCTTTCTGAAATAATAGAGTGGCAGTTGGCTGACCTCTACGTATAACAGTCCTTTCTGAAGATTAATAGTGACAGTTTGGCGACCTCTTACTATACAGTCCTTCTGAAGACTAGAGTGGGAAGTTTGCTTGATTCTCTACTATAAACAGTCCTTCTGCAAGATAATAGTGACATGGCTGACCTCTACTATAAAACAGTCCTTCTGAAGATAATTAGTGACCAATGGCTGATTGAAGTGTTCCCAACTCAACACTCTGAGGAGAGTCACTTCCCCACCCAGACGGGTTATTACGGGAAACGGGAGTAGACGGGCTGTTACGGGAACGGGGAGTAGAGCGGGCTGTACGGGAACGGGGGAGTAGGGAACGGGCTGTACTGGGAACGGGGGTTGTGGAACGGGCTGTTCGGGGAGTTAGAACGGGCTGTTACGGGGGAGTAGAACGGGCTGTTACGGGGGGAGTAGAACGGGCTGATTACGGGGAGAGAACGGGCTGTTGACGGGGGGAGTAGAACGGGCTGTTACGGGGAGTAGACGGGCTGTTTACGGGGGAGATAGAAACGGGTGTTACGTACGGGAGTAGAACGGCTGTTAACGGGAGGTAGAACGCGCTGTTAGGGGGAGTAGAAACGGGACTGTTAGGGTGGCAGTAGAACGGGCTGTTTACGGGGAACGGGGAGTAGAAGGGCTGTTACTGGGAAACGGGGGTGTGGAACGGGCTGTACGGGAACGGGGGTGTGGACGGGCTGTTACGGGGGAGTTAGAACGGGCTGTTACGGTGGAGTAGAACGGCTGTTTACGGGGAGTAGAACGGGCTGTTACGGGGAGTTAGAAACGGGCTGTTACGGGGAGTAGAACGGCTGTTACGGGGAGAGTAGAACGGGCTGTTACGTGGGGAGTAGAACGGGCTGTTACGTAGCGGGAGTAGAACGGGCTGTACGTGGGAGTAGAACGGGCTGTTACTGGGGGGGTAAAACGGGCTGTTTACGGGGGAGTAAAGAACGGCTGTTAGGGGGAGAACGGTCTGTTAGGGGGAGTAGAAACGGGCTGTACGGGGAGTAGAACGGGCTGTTACGGGAGTTGAAACGTGGTGTTAACGGGGGTAGAACGGGGCTGTTACGGGGAGTTTAGAAAGGGCTGTTAGGGGGAGTAGAACGGGCTGTTAGCGGGGAGTAGAACGGCTGGGGGGAGTTAGAACGGGCTGTTAGGGGGGAAGTAGAAACGGCTGTTTGGGGGAGATAGAACGGGCTGTTAGGGATAGAAGCGGGCTGTTAGGGGGAGTAGAACGGGGCTGTTTTAGGGGAGTAGAACGGCGGGCTGTTTGGGGGAGTTAAAACGGGCTGTTACGGCGGGAGGAATAGAACGGGCTGTTACGGGGGAGTTAGAACGGGCTGTTACGGGGGAGTAGGAAACGCGGCTGTTACGGGGGAGTAGAACGGGCTGTTACGGGCGGTAGTAGAACGGGCTGTTACGGGGGAGTTAGAACGGGCTGTTACGGCCCGGAGTAGAACGGGTTGTATGGGGAACGAGGGAGTGGCAAATCTTTCAACATCTGTACAACCTCTCTTGGCATCTTCCCTCCTCCATTCAGAAGATGAGCCTTACTAATCAGTCGTCCTGCTACGTGTTCTGTCTCATCCTGACCAGCCTGAGAGCCGTAGCAGGCAAGCTTGCTTCTCTGTATCGTCTCCTGAAAAACACACTCGCTGGACAACAGGCTGCTATTATGTCCGAAATTCTGTCATTTTTTTTAAAAAAATCTAAAAGGAAAGAATGAGACGCCATTGTAACTGCTTAACATGGCAACAACCATAATCTGATAGTATCCAACATGACCACTTCTTGATCCTTCAGAAACCTGTACCCCAAGTTTGCATCTCCCTGGGCCGGCAGCGCTTGTGACCCCAGGACATCGGTACGTATCCTACCCAGCCAGGAGTGCTCGAGGTGGGATAGATTCTGCCCATTTCCCCGTCTGGTTCTTCTTCTAACCACTTCTCTCTGCTGCTTTACAGACTTATCCATTGTTCCATCGGAGTATTTAACCAACATTCACATAAGGGAACAAGTGTATTGTATTCCTCCAGAAACAGAATAAACACCACCCAGGTTTGGGTTTCTTGTTGGCCAACATGGCCACAAACACCCACCCATTCACCCTTATGGGCAGCCCCCCCCGGCACCTCTCTGGATTCAGAGGGGTTGGGTTAAAATGACTAGGTTTCCCCCAGCAGACAGTCTCTGAAACACGGTCCATTCCTGATCTAGCACCAAGTCACTGATACACCAGTCCACTTCTAAACAACATCATGTTATCCGACCTTCATCTAAGTTTGGTCGTTAAGGAATGCGTTAAAGTTACTTTTTTCTAAACCAGCTCAATGTAACGTTGTTGTTTTGGCCCTCGTATTATTGGCCCTCTGTTTGGTGTGCACTAGCAACCACCAAACTGTGGTTGTTGTAACTGCTTCTCCACTGTGAGAGTTGAATCGCTCTTTTTATCCAGCATGGTTGTGATGAGAACGGCACGGTTAGCTTTCTTTGTTGATGGTGCCAGGGAGCTGGCAAGCTGAATAGATCAAAACTGTTGTTTCTCTCTCCCTCCCTTTTTCGTCTCTTCTCCCTCACCCTTTTCCTCTTTCTCTCGCTCCCCCTTTTTTCCTCTCTCTCCCTCCCCTTTCCTTTCTCTCCCTGCCCCTTTTCCTCTTTTCTCTCCTGCGTCTTTTTCCCTCTTTCTCTCCGCCTCCCCCCTTTTCCGTCTTTCTCTCCCTTCCCCCTTTTTTTCCTCTCTCTCCCTCCCCCCTTTTCCTTTCTCTCCCTGCCCCTTTCTCCTCTTTCTCTCCCCCTTTTTTCTCTTCTCTCCCTTTCCCCCTTTTTCCTCTTCTTCTCCCTCCCCTCCTCCCCCTTTTTCCTCTCTTCTCCCTCCTCCTTTCCAGCTTGCTGCAATAAAACTGTCTCGGTATGGAGCAGCGACCTGCCTTTTTTTATCTTTCACTACATGAACGGGGAGACCTTCTTCCAGCTCTGCATGCAGGTAGAGCTGTACTGTATACAGAAACACACTGATGTGAAGGATGCTCCTCGGCTTAGGCTAGTCTTAGTGTCTGCTATGGTTACAGGCTTGGTGTGAGGTGTTGTTTTACTCACCTTTTTCTTGTGAACAAGACGCCCTCCTCTGGGTTTTTAGTGGTAACTGACATGGAACATGAAGCAGAATAATACTCTGTTGGTCAGTCCCCTTCTTGCCACCTCTATGTAGTCAGGGTCCCCTTCTGCCACACTCTATTGTAGTCAGGGTCCCCTTTCTGCCACCTCTATGTTAGTCAGGGTCCCTTCTGCCACCTCTTATGTAGTCAGGTCCCCTTCTGGACACCTCTATGTAGTCAGGGTCCCCTATCTGCCACCTCTATGTAGTCAGGTCCCCTTCTGCCCACCTCTATGTAGTCAGGTCCCCTTCTTGCCACCTCTATGTAGTCAGGTCCCTTTCTTGCCACCTCTATGTAGTTCAAGGTCCCTTCTTTACCACCTTCTATGTAGTCCAGTTCCCTTCTGCCACCTGCTATGTTAGTCAGGGTCCCCTTTTCTGCCACCTCTATGTAGTCAGGGTCCCCTTCTGCCACCTCTATGTAGTCAGGCCCCTTCTGACCACCTCTATGTAGTCAGTCCCTTCTTGCCACCTCTATGTAGTCAGGTCCCCTTCTGCACCTCTATGTAGTCAGTCCCCTTTCTGCCACCTCTATGTAGCAAAGGTCCCATTCTGCCACCTTATGTAGTTCAGGGTTCCCCTTCTGCCACTCTATGAGTCAGGGTCCCCTTCTTCCATCCTCTATGTAGTCAGTCCCCTTCTGCCACCCTCTATGTAGTCAGTCCCCTTCTTGCCACCTCTATGTAGTCAGTCCCCTTCTGCCACCTCTATGTAGTCATCCCCTTCTGCCACCTCTATGTAGTCAGTCCCCTTCTGCCGCTGCTATGTAGTCAGTCCCCTTTCTGCCGCCGCTATGTAGTCAGGGTTCCCTTTCTGCCACCTCTATGTAGTCAGTCCCCTTCTGCCACCTCTATGTAGTCGGTCCCCTTCTTTGCCACCTCTATGTAGTCAGAGGGTCCCCTTCTGCCACCTCTAGTGTAGTCAGTCCCTTCTGCACCTCGTATGTAGTCAAGGTCCCCTTCTGCCACCTCTATGTTAGTCAGGCCCCCCTTCTGCCACCTCTATGTAGTCAGGTTCCCCTTCTGCACACTCTATGTAGTCAGTTCCCCTATCTGCCACCTATTATGTAGTCAGGTCCCCTTTCTGCCGCCGCTATGTAGTCAGTCCCCTTCTGCCACCTTCTATGTTAGTCAGGTCCCCTTCTGCCACCTCTATGTGTCAGGCCACCTCTATGTAGTCAGTCCCCTTCTGCCACCTCCACTTTCTATTAATGTAGTTGTCTTTCAAGTCTTATTAAGCAAATGTTACTACCGTATACAATGCTGTGCCCTAAATTTCACCCTTAACACGTATGACCTGTGACCTGTAACCTCAGCTTCAAACCGGGGACTTGCCGGTACCACAGAGAGCGTGTGTGGATCACAAGCGGGCGCCGGCATGGAAGCCCACTCTGAAGACCAACGCTAATGAGAGAGGCACTACTACTTCTTGTTGGTTCTTAACTGGAGGAAAGAATAGCCAAGGGATGAAGGAAGAGGCTTGTTACCGTAGTTTACAGTGCATTCAGAAACTATTTCAGACCTCGACTTCTTCCACATTTTCTTTGATTACGGCCTTATTATTAAAAATTGATTTAAATTGTTTTTTTCTTACACACTCAACCCCATAATGAAAAGCAAAAACTGTTTTTTTAGACATTTTTTTGCATAATGTATAGAAAAACCAGAAATATAAAATTTTATAAAAGTATTCAGACCCTTTACTCAGTACTTTGTTGGAAGCACCTTTTTGGCAGCGATTACAGCCTAGTTTTCCATGGGTAAGTTTGCACACTGTATTAAGGAGTTTCTCCCATTTCCTTTCAGGTTTCTTGGGTCACCTCCCTGACAAGGCCCTTCTCCCCTGATTGCTCAGTTTGTCCGGCAGACAGCTCTTAGGAAATGTAGGTTGGTTACAAACATCTTCTTAAGAATGGTGGAGCCCACTGTATCTTGGGGACGCTCAATTGTGCAGACATTTTTCTGGTACCCTTCCCCAGGATCTGTGCCTCGACACAATCCTGTCTTGGAGCTCTACGGACAATTCCTTAGGATCTCATGGCTTGCGTTTTTCGCTCTGACATGCACTGTCAACCGTGGGGACCTTTTAATAGACCGGCAAATGTGTGCCTTTCCAAATCATTGTTCCAAGTTTGTAGGAACATCTCAAGGAATGATCAATGGAAACAGGGATGCACTGGGCTCAGTTTCCAGTCTCATAACAAAAGTCTCTGAAGAATTACTAATTTAAATAAGCTATTTCAGTTTTTTTTTATCTTAAAACATTAGATTTTTTAACCTGTTTTTTGCTTTTGTCATTATGGTGGTATGTGATGATGTCATTATGGTATTGTGATGGTCCATTATGGTATTGGGGAAACAAGTTTATCCATTTTAGCATAAGGCTTGTAGACATAATGTGGAAAAGGGGAAGGGGGCTGAATACTTTCCCAATGCGTCTGTAGTTACAACTAGTAATCAGAAATACTGTTGTTTTGGGGGTTCAAGACCACCTAAACAAACGGCTTTTTTCCAATTGGCAAAAGTGATATGTGGTTTTGTATTTGAATAGATGTTGGCTTTGCCCTGCAATTGTGCACGTGTGTTTTCCAACATGGACCCTGACATCTGGGATCATTCACTCCCAGAGGATTTGTAAACCGGCTGATTCCCCCTGTAAAAGCTTCTAGTACTTGTTCAATATATGTACAATTTTCTCCACAAGAGAAGCTGTTCGTTGTATTTAGGGTTCCGCTGCTCAGCTGAAACACTGCCGTTATCCACTGCTTCAGCTGAACACTGCCGTTATTCCGCTTCTTCAGCTGAACACTGCCGGTTATCCGCTGCTTCAGCTGATACTGCCGTTATCGCTGCTTCAGTCTGAAACACTGCCGTATTCCGCTGCTTCATCTGAATACTGCCGTTATCCGCTGCTTCAGCTGAATACTGCCGTTATCCGCTTGCTTCAGCTGAAACACTGCCGTTATCCGCTGCTTCAGCTGAAAAACACTGCCGTTATCCACTGCTTTCAGCTGAAATACTGCTTTCGTTATCGCTTGCTTCAGCTGAATACTGCCTGATCCGCGGCTTCAGCTGAAACACTGCCGTTATCCGCTGCTCAGCTGAAAACACTGCCGTGATCCGGCCGCTTCAGACTGAACACTTGCCCGTGATCCGCGCTTCAGCTGAAAACCTGCGTGATCCGCCGCTTTCAGCTGAAACACTGCCGTCTATCCGCCGCTTGCAGCTGAAACACTGCCGTTATCCGCGCTTTCAGCTGAAACACTGCCGTGATTCCGCCGCTTCAGCTGAAACACTGGCCGTGATCTTCAGCGTGAAACACTGCCGTTGATCCACCGCTTCAGGCTGAATACTGCCGTTATCCGCCGCTTACAGTGAAATACTGCGTTATCCGCCGCTTCAGCTGGAATACTGCCGTTATCCGCCGCTTCAGCTGAAACACTTGCCGTTATTTCCGCTGCTTCAGCTGAAACACTGCCGTTACGCCTGCTTAGCTGAAACACTGCCGTGATCCGCTTGTTCAGCTGAAACCACTTGCCGTTATCCGCCGCTTCAGCTGAAAACACTGCCGTTATCCGCCGCTTCAGTGAAAGCACTGCCGTTATCCGCCGCTTCAGCTGAAAAACACTGCCGTGAATCCGCCGCTTTCAGCTAAAACACTGCCGTGATCCGCCGCTTCAGCTTGAAACATGCCGTTATCCACT
>NW_019948915.1:0-13216 GCF_002910315.2 Salvelinus sp. IW2-2015
CAACACAATTTGTCTATAACTAAATGTGTGTTGAATTGTAGCCGGACTTTTATGAGCTTCACAAGACGTTCAGCCGTGTGTCTCGTTTACATCTTTCCCTGCTTGTTGTGGCCTTGAGCAGAGGGAGGCAGAAGATGGACAAGGGGAAGAATGGACGACATGTCAGTGTCCCAACCTGGAAAACAAGTTGGAATTCTGACATTGGAAAAACKTTCAGAACGTKTCTCCCAGTGCTGGTGTGGKTTCAAATCAACCAGCTTCACCTAAGATTTGACCCACTTCCATTTCAACCACAACCTCTGCCTCCCACATGCACATACTAGAACTWCACATTGCAGTGTGAAGTGGTATGTCTGCCATTTGAACCACCTCAGCTGTGGACTCAGTGTTGTGAATCAGGTCCCGAAGCTCGGTTGTTGGTGCGAGTCCATGGCTCTGCACGGCATAACCTTCTGTTTGAAGACAGAAGGCACATTTTTCAGGAATTTTGCCGGAAGTTGGGTCAAACATCACTCCAAAATCTTATTCTACAATCTACAGACAAGACACACAAAGTCACTGTCGGCCCTGCAGGGTAATAGCTCTGGCAATGGCCACCCTGCGACATGGTCATGCTTTGGGAAAAAAACAATAGATCAACATTCCATTCATATGTTATCACACATGCATTCTACAGAGTCGACAGAGTCCATTTCATACATACCATGCCTGGACTATATCGGAGGAGTTCTGTGGGTCATGGACTACTTTTTGGCGGTAGGCAGAGGTTCAGCTCCATCTTTTCTTTTACGGTCGCTTCATCAGATGTGTCTTTCATCAGCGCGATGGCCTTTCGACTCTGCCCTTCTTCACTCAGCCAGTCTTCGTCCGTGAAGGGGTCTCTGTCAGCAGCTGGTCCACCTTCAACCAAAGATTAAAAAGGACAGGAACACACAATGGTCTAAACAGTCCAACCAATCCCCATTACACTGAATCGTGAGAAAAAGTCTCATTCCCTTGTCAATGCTCCCTCGCATGCCCGCAACCGAGCGAGCACCTGGTATATGTGCAAAGCTGTCGTCAAGGCAAATGGTGGCAACTTTGAAGAATCGCAAATATATTTTGATTTTTCTTTTAAAAACACTTTTTGGTTACTACATTATTCCATATGCATTATTTCATAGTTTWGATGTCTTCACTATTATTCTACAATATAGAAAAGAGTAAAAAATCAAGAAAAACCCTTGACTGAGTAGGTGTCCAAACGTTTGACTGGTACTGTATATATCATAGCTTTCACCTAGTCAGTCTGTGTCATGGAAAGAGCAAATGTTCATAATGTTTTGTGCACACATATATATATATATATATAGATAGTAAAACTACAGAGCACAAACCATACACACAAATAATAATATAAGACAGCTATGCATGCCAACCAGCTGACCCTCCTGTTAGTGATCTACGAGGGAACTTTATTCTTCCTCCTGCAGCCTCTTTTTGCCGGTGGTTCAGTCTCCATGCCAAGGGTCACTGGTGCATGTTAGAATCTGGAAGGGTTTCGAAAAATCCTGTGCTTATCATTTGAACATTTAGTGTTGTTGCAGTGACAGTTTCACTATCGGCAGATTGTGCCTTTAAAAACGGCAAAACCATTTTTTTAAAGTCTTACAGCCCATCCCAATCCACTTTCCCTTGACCCTTCAACCCTTTCAATGTGTGCAGATCCATAGGGTGAAAGCTTTACGACTACACTGCTTAAACCTATCCACACCCTCCAAAAATCAGCAAACAAAGGGTTAGGGCTAAGGGGAAGTGGTAGGGAGTGAATTGGAACCCAGATTTATTTCGTACTCACATAGTCAGTCTTGCTTTTGGGGGTCGGCCAGGTATGGGAACAAGGAAGCTATTGCTCTTGCGTATGCCTACTTCACATGTCGTGGGGGACTTGTTCGGATCCCAAAAAATGAAATGACTGGACTGGCAATAATACATGAAGGCAAAACATTGATCTTAATGCATTTAAAACTAGATGATCCTCTGCCATATTTGCAACCAATATCTTGATCATATCACATCTGGTGCGGTCAGACAAGTTTTTTTGTCTGAGGATACTTGTTCATGATCCTTTCCCACGCCTTAGCTTTGCTCTGGAGAATGACCTCAATCATCTAGCAAAAAGCACAGACCCTGGGGCAGCAGGTAGTCTAGTGGTTAGAGCGTTGGGAATGTAACCAAAAGGTTGCTAGTTCGAATCCCTAAGCTGACACGGTAAAAATCTGTCATTCTCCCCCTGAACAAGGCAGTTAACCCATTGTTCCTAGGCTCTTGTAAATAAGAGTTTGTTCTTAACTGACTTGCCTAGTTAAATAAATGAATAAAAAATAAACACCAGGGTTCTTTGTCAATATATTTTTGCTTGTTTCCTCGCTTTCCTTTTCAAATTGAATTTGATAATAAGACCCAATGTTCCTCTCCTAGTTCATTGTTCTGTAGTTGGTTTTGAGAAGAATGACGAGGGACACGAGGAGCCAAGGATAGACAAATTGAGAAAAAGCTCAGTGGTAGCCAGCCATCTTCCTGGAGAGCTACTGTGCAAGGATTGGTTTCAGCCCTGTTCCAACACCTGGCTACAGTATATCACTAAACTGCACATTAGGATCTTCCAAGGTGATTTGAGTGGGTAAGAGCAGGACAGGAAAAGGCCTACATACATAGTAACTCTCCAGGAGTAGGCCAACCCAACACCACAAAGATGGAACCTCAGGAAGATCAGTCATAGCAAATAAAGAAAGGCTTACTTTACTCTTCCTCAGCTTTCCTTTTTTTGTTACGACTTTGTGTCAACAGTGTCAGAGTCGGATGAATCACCAACGTCCATGGAGTAGCTTGCAGCTTGCAGAAGAGTTAACAGATTCTTCCGATCACATGAATAAATGAATAGTCTCTGTTCTCAACAATTCTACAGTGACAATACAACCAAATTACATATCCGTCTTTAAAAATGTGTTTGTTAGCCATGCACTAAACCCCATTTTAGTATGTTTTTAAATGTCGGGCCCAAATAATCTGTTAGGAAATCATGAAGCTACAATTCTATATGGGATGTTGAGAGAAGACATACAATTAAAATGGGGCCTGATGTGATCTGTGACATGCCACAGAATGTGTAACGTGTGACTCCATCCCTCCAAACCTTAGACCCCAGACACAATCCCCCCCTCCCAAAAGTGTGTTTGGCATTTAAATGTCTCAGCGGTAAACCCCTGCAGGCTTTGGGGGACGGGGGTTAGGGGCTCCCGTTTACKGTACCATCCCTGCAAACAGCAGACCTCCGTCTGGATCTGGGTGGCAGAACTGGGCCAGCAGGATTAGATCCGGCTTGCTAGCTTCAGGACAGAAGTGTGTCGTATAATTTGTGCTAGCTAGGATTGTACGAACGAATACATTGGTCACATCTCTGTACTGTAGACAAATAACTCACCATCAGGACTAGTTTTATTGGGTAAACACATTTTTAGCACACAAGGTCTGGTTTCTGAAGAAGATACTCAAACACTTCTTCGTGTACTTCTGTCTCAGAGTCCTTGTAGACTTTCAAGGCCATGGTTGGCAGGGTGCATTTCTTGACAACTTGAAAGACATTAAACAAAGTAGCATTTGGCTCACTGTTACGTACTGACCAAACCGTCCGTGTTGCAATTTGTTTTTACACATACAGTTGAAGTCGGAAGTTTACATACACCTTAGCGACCTACATTTAAACTCAGTTTCACAATTCCTGACATTTAATCCTCGTGAAAATTCCCTGTCTTAGGTCAGTTAGGATCACCACTATTTTAAGAATGTGAAATGTCAGAATAATAGTTGAGAATAATATTTTATTTCTTTCATCACATTCCCAGTGGGTCAGAAGTTCACATGCTACCAAATACTAATTGAGTGTATTGCTTTTAAATTGTTTAACTTGGGTCAAACGTTTCAGGTATTCTTCCACAAGCTTCCCACAATAAGTCCTATAATCAACAGAACCTGAAAGGCCACTGAGCAAGAAAGAAGCCACTCCTCCAAATCCGCCATAAAAAAAAGCCAGACTACGGTTTGCAACTGCACATGGGGACAAAGATCGTACTTTTTGGAGAAATGTCCGCTAGTCTGATGAAACAAAAATAGAACTGTTTGGCCATAATTATGTTTGGAGGAAAAAGGGGGAGGCTTGCAAGAACACCATCCCAACCGTGAAGCACGGGAGTGGCAGCATCATGTTGTGTGGTTGCTTTGCTGCAGGAGGGACAGGTGCACTTCACAAAATAGATGGCATCATGAGGTAGGAAAATGTTGTGGATATATTGAAGCAACATCTCAAGACAGTCAGGAAGTTAAAGCTTGGTCGCAAATGCGTCTTCCAAATGGACAATGACCCCAAGCATACTTCCAAAGTTGTGGCAAAATGGCTTAACGACAACAAAGTCAAGGTATTGGAGTGGCCATCACAAAGCCCTTACCTCAATCCTATAGAGAATTTGTGGGCAGAACTGAAAAGGCGTGTGCGAGCAAGAGGCCTACAAACCTGACTCAGTTACACCAGCTATGTCAGGAGGAATGGGCCAAAATTCACCCAACTTATTTTGGGAAGCTTGTGGAAGGCTACCCAAAACGTTTAACCCAAGTTAAACAATTTAAAGGCAAAGCTACCAAATACTAATTGAGTGTATGGAAACTTCTGACCCATTCCGAATGTGATGAAAGAAATAAAAGCTGAAATAAATCACTCTCCTACATTTCACATTCTTAAAATAAAGTGGTGATCCTAACTGACCTAAGACAGGGAATTTTTACTTGGATTAAAAAGGTCCTTTGCTGTTGTTCTTGGATTGATTTGCACTTTTCGCACCAAAGTACATTCAACTCTAGGAGACAGAACTCGTCTCCTTCCTGAGCAGTATGACGGCTGTGTGGTCCCATGGTGTTTATACTTGCGTACTATTGTTTGTACAGATGAACGTGGTACCTTCAGGCGTTTGGATATTGCTCCCAAGGATGAACCAGACTTGTGGAGGTTTACAATTTTTTGGGCTGATTTCTTTTCATTTTCCCCATGATGTCAAGCAAAGAGGAACTGAGTTTGAAGGTAGGCCTTGAAATACATCCACAGGTACACCTCCAATTGACTCAAATGATGTCAAATAGCCTATCAGAAGCTTCTAAAGCCATGTCCATAATTTTCTGGAATTTCCCAAGCTGTTTTAAAGGCACGTCAACTTGTGTATGTAAAACTTCTGACCCACCTGCATTGTGATAACAGTGAATTATAGTGAATACTCTGTAATCCAATGTTTGAAAATGACTTTGTGTCATGCACAAAGTAAGATGTCCTAACCGACTTGCCAAAACTATAGTTTGTTAACAAGAAATTGTGGATTGGTTGAAAAAAACGAGTTATGGCTCCAACCTAAGTGTTATGTAAACGTCCGACTTCAACTGTACATGTTATTCATAATTTATCCAAACTGCTAAACTGCAGGCGTTTGCGTAGCCCAGGCTCTAAAATAGAACTCGGTTCTCCCATCTACTCATTTTTTTTACAAAGCATACTGTATAACCCACGTGTGTGATTGAAAGATGAAGAGTCACACTCCAGTCTAGTTGGTGGAGTAATGCAACATATAAAACATCGAGAAAAAACAAGAAGAGGAGCGATTAATCAAAGAAAAACTAACTAGGTAATCTTCTTTTGATCTTGTGGATAGTAGTCAGAGTAGAGAACACATGAATTGTGTATGACTCAAAAATCCTACAAAGATCAGCAAAAAAAAGGGACATGTGCATTTCAGTAAAATAAACAGCCCAAGTTTATCTCCTAGGTCAAATGTCACATTACTAAAATAGATCCAGCACTACCTAACACAGCCTAATATAAGAACACAGCCAATACATTTTAATAAAAAAAACACATGTAGCCTTATGAACAACGCTGGAACACATGTTGATATTCACACTAACCTTCCGACTATGAAAGCCTCAAACGAACACCTAATCAATCCGACAGTGTCTACACGCAAAAATGGTAAACAGCATCACTGGATATGTGCAACAAAAGTTAACACATTCACCATCTACCATTCCGTCAAGCCGTCACGCGTACAGCTTGAACGCATGCGTCAATAATCCGAATTTATGCACCTAACAGAACGCACTGTATGCTGCAAGGCAAGGCATTCCATTAAAAATGAATGTAATTAGGTGGCTACAACCAAATGCAATGCCAACGATACGGTGGATCGAGGCGCAAGCAAAGTCGGGAAACGGTAGCAGATGCATTACATTTGCATATTTGTGTGGATTTCAAGCACACACGAGATAGAGATAGAAACACCTATCTAGCTTTCTAACATGTCTTTGGTTACATTTATTTATTTATTTCACCTTTAATTTAACCAGGTAGGCCAAATTGAGAACAACGTTCTCATTAAATTGCGCTGGCCAAATAAGCAACAGCAGTTCATACATACAACAACACATAGTTACACATGGAGTAAAACAACATACAGTCGCAATAATAACAGTGAAAAATAAGTCCTATAACATATGCGAAGCAAGTGAGGTGAGATAAGGGGAGGTGAAGTCAAACAAATATATATAACAAATAAATAAAAATATAAAAGGCCATGGTGGCGAAGTAAATACAATATAGCAGTAAAAAAAACACTGGAATGGTTGGTTTGCAGTGGAAGAAAGTCAAAGTAGAAGATAGAGAGTAAATGGGGTGCAAAGAAGCAAAAATAAATAAAATGAATACAGTAGGTAAAGAGGTATTGGGTTGGGCTAAATTATAGATGGGGCTATGTACAGGTGCAGTATCTAATGAGCTGCTCTGACAGCTGGTGCTTAAAGCTAGTGAGGGAGATAAGTGTTCCCATTTCAGAGATTTTTGTAGTTTGTTCAGTCATTGGCAGCAGAGAAACTGGAAGAGAGGCGGCCAAAGGAGGATTTGGTTTTGGGGTGACCAGAGAGATATACTGCTGGAGCGCGTGCTACAGGTAGGTGCTGCTATGGTGAACAGCGAGCTGAGATAAGGGGGACTTCACCTAGCGGGTCTTGCTAGATGACCTGGAGCCAGTGGGTTTGGCGACGAGTAATGAAAAGCGAGGGCCAGCCACGCAGAGTGCTACAGGTCGCAGTGGTGGGTAGTGGTAAGGGCTTTTGGTGAGCAAAACGGATGGCCTGTGGTAGACTGCATCAATTTATTGAGTAGGGTATTGGAGGCTATTTTGTAAATGACATACCGAAGTCGAAGGAAAAAAAATTGGTAGGATGTCAGTTTTACAAAGGTAGTTGGCACATGAGTGAAGGATGCTTTGTTGGCGGAATAGGAAAGCTAATTCTAGATTTAACTTTGGATTGGAGATGTTTGATGTGATCTGGAGAGGAGAGTTTACAGTCTACAACAGACACCTAGGTAATTTGTAGTTTCCACAATATTCTAAGTCAAAGCCGTCTAGAGTAGTGATGTTGGACAGGCGGGACAGGTTGCAGGCAGCGATCGGTTGAAGAAGCAATGCATTAGTTTTACTTGTATTTAAAGAGCAATTTGGAGGCACGGAAGGAGACCGTTGTAATGGCATTGAAGCTCGCCTGTAGGGTTTTGTTAACACAGTGTCAAAAAGAAGGGCCAGAAAGTATACAGAATAGTGGTCATCTGCGTAGAGGTGGATCAGAGACCACCAGCAGCAAGAGCGACTCAATTGATGTATACAGAGAAGAGAGTTCGGTCCATAAATGTGAACCTGTGCCACCCCCATAGAGACTGCCAGGGCCCGGACAACAGACCCTCCGATTTGACACACTGACTCTATCAGAGAAGTAGTTGGTGGACAGGCGAGGCAATCATCTAGAGAAACCAAGGCTGTTCGAGTCTGCCCGAAAAGATATCGGTGGATTGACAAGAGTACAAAAGCCTTGGCAGGTCAAATGAATACAAGCTGCACAGTATTGTTTCCCTATCGTGGCGTTACGATATCGTTTATCCGACCTTGAGCGTGGCTGAGGTGCAAGCCCATGACTAGCTCTGAAACCAGATTGCATACGTGAGAAGGTAATGGTGGGATTCGAAATGGTCGGTAAATACTGTTTGTTAACTTGCTTTCGAAGACCTTAGACAGGCAGGTAGGATAGATTGTCTGTAGCTGTTTGGGTCAAGAGTGTCCCCCCCTTTTGAAAGAGGGGATAATCGCAGCTGCTTCCAATTTTGGGAATGCTCAGTACGACCGAAAGAGCAGGTTGAAAGGCTAGTAAATAGGGGTGGCAACAATTTCAGCAGATAGTTTTAGAAAGAAAGGGTCCAGATTATCTAGCCCGCTGATTTTGTAAAGGGTCCCAGATTGTTGCAGCTCTTCAGACCACATCAGCTGACTGTATTTGGGAGAGAGAGGGAGAAATGGGAAAGGCCTTGGGCGAGTTGCTTGTGGGGGGTTGCAGTGCTGTTGACGGGGAAGGGTAGCAGGTGGAAAGCATGACCAGGCCGTAAGAAAAATGCTTATTGAAATTCTCAATTAATAGTGGATTTGTCGGTGGGTGACAGTGTTTTCCTATCTTCAGTGCATTGGGAAGCTGGGAGGAGGTGTTCTTATTCTCCATGGACTTTACAGTGTCCCCATGAACTTTTTGGAGTTTGTGTTGCAGGAAGCAAATTTGGCTGCTTGAAAAAGCTGAGCCGTTTGCCTTTTCTAACTGCCTGTGTATGTATTGGTTTCTAGCTTTCCCTGAGAAAGTTGCATATCAACGGGGCGTGTTTCGATGCTAATGCAGAACGCCATAGGATATTTTCTGTTGGTTAAGGGCAGTCAGGTTCAGGAGAGACCATCGGCTATATTGTTCCTGGTTTCAAATTTCTTGAATGGGGCATGCTATTGCAAGATGGTGAGGAAGGCATTTTTAAAAAATATCCAGGATCCTCTACTGACGGGATATAGATCAGATATCCTTCAGGATACCTCGGCCAGTGGCTTACGAAGGCCTGCTCGCTGAAGTGTTTCAGAGAGCGTTTGACAGTGATGAGTGGAGTCGTTTGACCGCTGACATTACGGATGCAGGCAATGAGGCGTGAATCGCTGAAGATCCTGGTTGAAAACAGCAGAGGTGTATTTGGAGGGCACGTTGGTTAGATGAACATCTATGAGGGACCCGTGTTTAACGGGAATTGGGGTGGTACCTGGTAGGTTCATGTGATAAATTTGTGTGGAGATTGAGGGCATCAAGCTTAGAATTGTAGATGGCTGGGGTGCTTAAGCATGTTCCAATTAAGCCGTCTAGCAGCAACGAGCTCTGAAGATAGATGGGGGGCAATCAGTTCACAATATTGGTGTCAGATGCACAGCTTTGGGGGCAAGGGTGGTCTATAGCAGAGCGCAACGGTGATGAGACTTGTTTTAAGAGAGGTTGGATTTTTTAAAAAGTAGAAGTTCAAGACTTGTTGGAGACAGACCTGGAATTAGTAAAAAAACTTGCAGGCAATCTTTGCAGTAGATTGCACACCGCCCTTGGCGTTCTATTCTGTCTGAAAATCTTGTAATTGGGGATGAAAATGTCAGATTTTTGGTTTTCTCTTCAATCTCTTCAACTGAAAGGATTGTAACGTTATTCCCTGCATTTCATCCCGGACTTTGCCTGCGTGTAAAATACACGAGGCCACGCGCCACATTTGACTCTAGCTTCTGTAGCACACATCAATGTAAGCCTTGAAAAAATGATGGGAAATATTAACAGCTGACAGTTAACATCAAGTTACCCAGGCAACAGCATTACTGAATACCTCAATCACGAATGCAGGTTTAGGTTACTATTAAACGATTAAAGACGTGTGGTTTGGTAGCCATGCTAGCAAATGTTACTAAGTTAGCTAAGTAGCCATCTAGCTAGCCACAATAATCACATCATCTTACGTCAGCTAAAGTATTGAAGTAATCAGAATGGAATGACTGACCTTAACACAGTAACCTGCATTCTGGTCAGTATTCTTGAAAGATATGTTTTTAAGACTAACCCTCATGTGTCTAGATTGATTCTAGTTTGCAAACGTTAGCTTAGCTAGATGGCAAGCTACTAGACATTAGCTATTTGATAGCTAGGTAATCGTAACTAATGTTAAGCTAGTTTCTGTGCAAGTTAACTGGTAGCTAATGGTTAGATAACTTTGCTATTGCTATGGCACTTTACAAAACATTTGGTGCCAATTGCACACGGTTATTTGTTTATTAAACTAAGGGAATTTAGCCGCTTAAGTAACCTACTTGTATGTCCATTCTGTCCACTGACCTAAAATTATAAGCTTAGCTAGCTACTTGAGAATGGCGCCCGACGCCTAGCTTGGTTTAAAAAAAATAGGACTATACCGATCGATCAGTGAAGGATGGTGAGAGAGCTATAGGGACGAACGGGAATGGAATTCATGGAACGGAGTCAAACTTGTGGTTTCTGTATGTTTTGATGTGTTTATACGTTCCATTATTCATTCCAGCCATTACAATGATCGCCGTCCTTCCGATAGCTCCTCCACCAGCCTCCATGCAATTTCCTGCTGGTAATGAATATTTGGCTTGAAACTATCTATTGATAGAATGGTTGACTTGGGACAAATATGAATTTCCAAACCCATAACCTGAACTCAAGTCTGAGGCGAATGTGAGAGAAGGAAATAATCAGTGGTGGCAAATCGAAACTTAATGCAATAGTGGGGCTGGATCACATTGACAAGCATACTTAAACACTTTTTTCAAATTACTCTAGTGGTCAGAATTAGTCACTTAATTCCAAAAATTGTTAAAGCTGTTCTTTTCAAGTCAAATATTTAACTAACTGCTGTAATGCCTCCATTATTTGCTGTGTATATTGTGAACTGGGGGGGTTGCTAATTCTGGTTGCCCAGGCAGTGACAGTCCAAAAAATGTATAATTGATGGAGCAACTTTTTAACACTGGGCGTAAGTAAATCTAATATATAGTCCCAGTGGGCCCCTGTTTGGCCTGGGACTGGGAACCAGGGAGCGGAGACAGAGAAGGAGGGAGGTGGTAGTTGTGGTAAACTAGGATATAGTCGCCATTGGGCCTATTCTTGCAAGCAGGGCTGGAAATTGCCAGGTGACCTAACAATACGATATTTCACAATACTTAGGTGCCAATACGAATGTATTGCAATTCCTCATGATTCTATCTATATGCATTCCGATTCGATACTGTGATTCGAATATTCTACTCACCATTGTCTGCCTGCAAGAGGGACCAGAGGGAGCCATGAGGAAAAGTGACGTTTATCAGTCACGGAAAATAAAAGTGCTGAACACAAATTGGGCTCCCCTATTTAAAAAAATAGATGGAGAACAAGTTATGAAAGGAACACAGTGCAGGTACAGCGAATAGCGCACAAATAAATATTACGACATGCTATATTCGTCAAAAATCATATCCCGATATGTAACTGTATCAGTCTCCCCCCCCCCCATCATCTTACTGGCTAGGGGGAAGTGGTGGGCAGAGGGGGAAGAGAGAGGATGGGGAATGAGAGAGAGAGGTGGGAGCAGTGCTGTTTGTGGAAAGGTGGGGAGAAGGGGAGAGATGGGGGAGTCGAATTTTGGTGGAAAGGAATGATGGATTTTGCCAAGTGTACAATGTAATGTAATTGTACATCAGTTTTTTCTGACTCTAGGAACCACATGGGCTTTATTGCTTCGGGAATAGAAACAATGGTCTGCTTCCTTTAATATGGTTTCACTCGATGGAAGAATCTGCAATGTCCTTCGTGTGTGTATGTTTCGCCTTGGTGTGTTTTTTCCTGTGGTGTATTTTTGGCCCTTTGTCTACTCTCTGTGTGCCCAGCTTCTAATTGCAGGCATTTGAGGGGAATCGATTTGAGCAACATGATAACTGAGCTATTTGCTGTTTCATTGGCTAACTGTGGTCCCTCTCTCTCCCTCATGCCCCATCTCTCTCTCCTCTCTCTCCCTCCCTCCACCTGATAGGTCCGACAGCTTGGCCCACCTGAGAAGTTTGACTGCGGGGATTTGGGCAGGCAAGTGCGTCTCATGGTCATGGCGATGTGACGGGGAGGAGGGACTTGTGAGAACGGGGCAGACCGAGGGCGCAGTGTTCGCAGGTAAGACTGAAGGGGGAAGAGGAGGAGAGAAGAGGGACAGAGGGGGAGGGAGCAGGGAGGTAGAGAAAGGAAGATGAGAAAAGGGAGGGAGAAGGATTAGATCCTCTGATGAGAGAACAAAAGGGCAAACAATTTGATAAGATAAGCACGAGTGATTAAGAGAGGCATATGTTCCTACAAATCAATCGTTTTGGGTTTTTTCTTGACGGGAGCTACTCTTTGTGTTGAGCTAAAGGTGTTGGAAAATAGCCGATTGTGGTATTATAGGCCTCAGTGTCCAGCTGCACTGTTGTTTGGTGTGTGAAGAACCTTCAAAAGACCTCACTAGCTGCTTTCCCCCACTGAACGTTTCCTTGTCAATTCTCCCTGACCTGGCGCTGAGTGGGAAATGCAGATTACTACAGTAAGCTCATAAGTAGGGAAAGTTTGGTCTCAGTGAATGGCTGAGATTTAAAAGTCCTGTCTACCTGTCCGTGTGGAATTCATATACTGAGTGTTACCGTGAGCCAGGGGTTGTCAGTAGGGTATGGCAGCACCATACCTATGCGCAAAAGCCACAATTTGAAAAGTAGACTACAACATTTTTTGAAACTAAAACATTCACAGATGGTGAGCGCTGTTTTTATGCACCAGTTACTTTCACGTTGGATGTCGGATAGGCGGCGCGTTCAATAGCTAGGGGAAGATAGCTTCCCCCTAAGTTCATTTAAATAACATGTTGCCAAATGGCTACAGTCAGGTCCAAATAAGTATTGTAGACAGTGACACAATTTGCATCATTTTGGCTCTGTCCGCCACCTCAGGGCGTTTGAAAAGACAATCATTGCTCTAATGATGTGCTTTGCACAGTGTAGGAACTATCATTTTAACTAATAAGGAGAGGGGATTTTCTATTGTTACATAAATTCATTGTGGTTTGAGTGAACAAAATTTGTACGACATGGATTCACCATCTTGTATAACCACTTCCGAACACTTCTAACATAGATTTCGTCTCATCACGTGGAAGCTCAGACTGACTATCTATTTGCCGACACTAACAATCATAAATTATAATTGGTGAGTTTTAATACTTGTTGCAAATCCTTTT
>NW_019948916.1:0-13214 GCF_002910315.2 Salvelinus sp. IW2-2015
ACCCACACAATGGATTGGTGTTGGTAAGGAAAGGGAAAGGGACAGGACCAACACAATGGATTGGTGTTGGTAGAGGGAAAGGGACAGGGACCAACACAATGGATTGGTGTTGGTAAAGGGACAGGGACAGGGACAGGACCCACCAATGGATTGGTGTTGGTAGAGGGAAGGGGACAGGGACAGGGACAGGGACCAACACAATGGATTGGTGTTGGTAGAGGGAAAGGGACAGGACAGGGACAGGACCAAACCAATGGATTGGTGTTGGTATAGGGAAAGGGACATGCTTCTCTATTCAATTATTGAATGTATCTGATGGAAAAAGGATCCATCTTTGGGGGATAAGGCTTTTAGAGACCCGGTGGCCACCGTTGCAACCCCTCAGACCCCTCAGACCTCTCAGAACCCTCAGACGGACCCTCCGACCTTCCACCCCTCTATCCTCCACTCCTCCACCAGACACAATGACCGTCACATGGAATGGACTCAACACAGCCATAAGTTATTGCTCAAAGCAAGAGTTCGAATGAAGCTAAAGTGTTACCCAACAGGACTATGGGACTACAATACATTTCTGAGAGCAGGACACGGGCTGTTTTCAGGAAGAGCAGGACCTACAGTATCTGCTAATCAATGAAGTTTAACACGGCCTACAGTATCTGCTAATCAATGAAGCTTAACACGGCCTACAGTATCTGCTAATCAATGAAGCTTAACACGGCCTACAGTATCTGCTAATCAATGAAGCTTAACACGGCCTACAGTATCTGCTAATCAATGAAGTTTAACACGGCCTACAGTATCTGCTAATCAATGAAGCTTAACACGGCCTACAGTATCTGCTAATCAATGAAGCTTAACACGGCCTACAGTATCTGCTAATCATGAAGCTACACGGCCTACAGTATCTGCTAATCAATGAAGCTTAACACGGCCTACAGTATCTGCTAATCAATGAAGCTTAACACGGCCTAC
Source organism: Salvelinus sp. IW2-2015 (assembly GCF_002910315.2). NCBI lineage: Eukaryota > Metazoa > Chordata > Actinopteri > Salmoniformes > Salmonidae > Salvelinus > Salvelinus sp. IW2-2015. The sequence continues at coordinate 976 of NW_019948916.1, forward strand.
AGTATCTGCTAATCAATGAAGCTTAACACGGCCTACAGTATCTGCTAATCAATGAAGCTTAACACCCTACAGTATCTGCTAATCAATGAAGTTTAACACGGCCTACAGTATCTTGCTAATCAATGAAGCTTAACACGGCCTACAGTATCTGCTAATCAATTAAGCTTAACACGGCCTACAGTATCTGCTAATCAATGAAGCTTAACACGGCCTACAGTATCTGCTAATCAATGAAGCTTAACACGGCCTACAGTATCTGCTAATCAATGAAGCTTAACACGGCCTACAGTATCTGCTAATCAATGAAGCTTAACACGGCTACAACTTCTTGGATCAGAGACAAAGATACATGAAACCTTCCATTGGGACACACCAGCTCTATTAGGTCTCCACAGCTTTCACTAGTTCCAGTTACAGACAGCCTTCACTAGCTCCAGTTACAGACAGCTTTCACTAGCTCCAGTTACAGACAGCTTTCACTAGCTCCAGTTACAGGACAGCTTTCACTAGTTCCAGTTACAGACAGCTTTCACTAGTTCCAGTTACAGACAGCTTTCACTAGTTCCAGTTACAGACAGCTTTCACTAGTTCCAGTTTACAGACAGCTTTCACTAGCTCCAGTTACAGACAGCTTTCACTAGCTCCAGTTACAGACAGCTTTCACAAGTTCCAGTTACAGACAGCTTTCACTAATCCAGTTACAGACAGCTTTCACTAGCTCCAGTTACAGACAGCTTTCACTAGCTCCAGTTACAGACAGCTTTCACTAGCTCCAGTTACAGACAGCTTTCACTAGTTCCAGTTACAGACAGCTTTCACTAGTTCCAGTTACAGACAGCTTTCACTAGTTCCAGTTACAGACAGCTTTCACTAGCTCCAGTTACAGACAACTTTCACTAGTTCCAGTTACAGACAGCTTTCACTAGCTCCAATACAGACAGCTTTCACTAGTTCCAGTTACAGACAGCTTTCACTAGCTCCAGACAGACAGCTTTCACTAGCTTCCAGTTACAGGACAGATACTAGTTCCAGTTACAGACAGCTTTCACTAGCTCCAGTTACAGACAGCTTTATACAGTAATAACAGACAACACAATACAATATACAATACAATACAACTTTTCATAGGCATTTTTTAACGATCATTGTTGTTAACAAAGGGTTCCAGTGGTAAACCACCCTGCATCCCAAATGGCACCAGATTTCCTATATAGTGCACTACTTTTCACCAGAGCCCTAAGGGGCACATACACAGAGATAGGGTGCACCCACAACGATTCTGACAGGGACCCTTGTACCAACTGCACTGCTGCCCTGTGGCCCTCCTGCCATGCCGTCAACCCCTGGCCTGTTTAGAATAGAGAGCAGCAAACTGTGGAGGAAAAGGGAATATTGTTGTGCAACGCCAAGCTCTTATAAATACTTTTACCCCTCTAGGGCTGCTTGCTCCCCCAGCAGCCCCGACCGACAGAGGAGAGAGAGAGAACAAGAGAGCGAGAGAGAGAACGAGAGAGAGAACAAGAMAGAAAGAGAGAACGAGAGAGAGAGAGAGAACAGGAGAGAGAGAGAACAAGAGAGAAAGAGAGAGAGATAGAGAGCGAGAACGAGAGAGTAGAAACATTGTGTGGTGGTGGTAGCTAGAGGCAGATGTCGATGCAGGGGGTAAGTAATCCCTTGATATAAACTGAGGTGGCCTCACAGGAAGGCAGCTTTCACCAGAGACTGGTGCCAGGAAAAGGCTTACATGTGGGTGAAAAGTGAGTAGTATACTGTTGAATTTTTTTTCTTCTCCAAACTCTGACAAGCTCAGGGATCTACTGCCATGAATGGTTAAAGGTATTAACCCTTGGAATTCATCCAAAGCCTAAAACCTGATGAAACTGGCAGAGCTGAYYYCTCAGAGAGATGTGGTATGGATTTCTTTTTGTAACAGACTTTTGTTTTAGTTTGTCATTTTTTCAGAAGTGGGTTACAGACACAGGTACAACATTCAAAGTCATATTGGTGCAGATACATTCATATATTCATATGTTCAGTTATCCTATTCAGATTTCATATTTTCACATACCTGTACATATTGTATTGTAACAACAAACAATCAGAGAAACGCACACAAAGATGAACAACAATATCAACAGTTTTGTAATATTTTGGATTTATGAAAATAAACAGAAAAACGCTCCCCCTCCACAACCCATTCCCCCGAACCTCCTCAGTGCCCCTCCACTCACCTGCATCCTCCCTCCCCACCCGGAAACCACCATTTGTTTTCCCCCACCTTCCCACCTTCCACTCAAATCTTGCTACAACCTCACTCTTTGTGTAATTCTGACCCAGTTTAAGGCTACCCAAGAGGAATCGCGGGAGAGGGGGAGCCCTGGCCAGATTAGCAAATGGAAACCGGCCACCTCTTCCCTCCATTCTATTGGCCAGTCACTTGATAATAAGATGGATTACCTCAGATATCGGATTTGCTATAACGAGACTCTGGTAACTGCAGTATTCTCTGCTTTTTTGGAAAATGGCTTTTGGACATGATACACCCACCATGGTTATCCAACTCGATGGAATCTCTATTCACCGACAGACAGGACATTGGATTGAGGGAAATCGAGAGGGGGAGTGTATGCCTCTTCATCAACAGCAAATGGTGTGCTGACTGTAGCGCGGGGGGGGATAAAGTCCTAGACCACTGTTATTCTACCCACAAGCAAGCATACAAGGCCCTCCCTTGTCTCACAAGTGTGAGGTGACAGGCACATAGACATATAATTGTCTGGTTTAAAGTTGTTTTTACTTGAAAGTTAAACCTTTATGTGTATTTTCATTTTCATGCTGTTATATTATGTATCTGCCAGTTATGACTGCGTTATTTTCATGTCAAATCTAAGATGGCTGCCATTGGTATTTTGGTGAGCTATCCCTTTAAGATGGCATGTCTCTTGAAGAAATGGAGGAGAGCGAGAAAGATGAGTGGACAACAGTGAAGTCCAAGAATGGAACAAAAAGGGAAAAATTGTTGTGGAAAAAATGTGTCTGACGAATCGTTGCTTGTGGAGTACGTTTTTTTAGATAAGGATGTTATTTTGGGAAACGGTTTTGAAGTCACGAGGATGGTGAAGAAATGTTGGGAAAAGTGATGCAGTCAAAGTAACCAGGAGCGGTATGGTGTTGATATCGTGTAGTCATAGTAACCAGGAGTGGTATGGTGTTGATATTGTGTAGTCATAGTCCAGGAGCTATGGTGTTGATATCGTGTAGTCTAGTAACCAGGAGTGGTATGGTGTTGATATCGTGTGTCATAGTAACCAGGGTGGTATGGTGTTGATATCGTGTAGTCATAGTAACCAGGAGTGGTATCATGTTGATATCGTGTAGTCATTGAAACCAGGAGTGGTATGGTGTTGATATCGTGTAGTCATAGTAACCAGGAGGGTATGGTGTTGATACGTGTAGTCATAGTAACCAGAGTGTATGGTGTTGATATCGTGTAGTCATAGTAACAGGAGTGTATCATGTTGATATCGTGTAGTCATAGTAACCAGGAGTGGTATGGTGTTGATATCGTGTAGTCATAGTAACAGGAGTGGTATCATGTTGATATCGTGTAGTCTAGTAACCAGGAGTGGTATGGTGTTGATATCGTGTAGTCATAGTAACCAGGAGTGGGTATGGTGTTGATATCGTGTAGTCATAGTAACCAGGAGCGGTATGGTGTTGATATCGTGTAGTCATAGTAACCAGGAGCGGTATGGTGTTGATATCGTGTAGTCATAGTAACCAGGAGCAGTATGGTGTTGATATTGTGTAGTCATAGTAACCAGGATGGTATGGTGTTGATATCGTGTAGTCATAGTAACCAGGAGCGGTGTGGTGTTGATATCGTGTAGTCATAGTAACCAGGAGCGGTATGGTGTTGATATGTGTGTAGTCATAGTAACCAGGAGCGGTATGGTGTTGATATCGTGTAGTCATAGTAACAGGAGCGGTATGGTGTTGATATCGTGTAGTCATAGTAACCAGGAGCGGTATGGTGTTGATATCGTGTAGTCATAGTAACAGGAGCGGTATGGTGTTGATATCGTGTAGTCATAGTAACCAGGAGTGGTATGGTGTTGATATCGTGTAGTCATTTAACCAGGAGTGGTATGGTGTTGATATCGTGTAGTCATAGTAACCAGGAGTGGTATGGTGTTGATATCGTGTAGTCATTGTAACCAGGAGTGGTATGGTGTTGATATCATGTAGTCATAGTAACCAGGAGTGGTATGGTGTTGATATTGTGTAGTCATTGTAACCAGGAGTGGTATGGTGTTGATATATGTGTCATAGTAACCAGGAGTGGTATGGTGTTGATATGTGTAGTCATTGTAACCAGGAGTGGTATGGTGTTGATATTGTAGTCATAGTAACCAGGAGTGGTATGGTGTTGATATCGTGTAGTCATTGTAACCAGGAGTGGTATGGTGTTGATATCGTGTAGTCATAGTAACCAGGAGTGGTATGGTGTTGATATCGTGTAGTCATTGTAACCAGGAGTGGTATGGTGTTGATATCATGTAGTCATAGTAACCAGGAGTGGTATGGTGTTGATATCGTGTAGTCATTGTAACCAGGAGTGGTATGGTGTTGATATCGTGTAGTCATAGTAACCAGGAGTGGTATGGTGTTGATATCGTGTGTATGTAAAGATCAAAAGGAAGTTGCATTGTGGTTCGTTAATTTTATCGACGCATGAAGTGGACAGCTTTAATTTTTGGAGCAAGGCACCGTTAAAAAGGTGTTATCTCTGGCGTCCCGTTGGACATTGACAATCAATATCTTAGGCAAAACAGTCCAGGAGCAGTTCATGCATGTGGCTTGGCCCGTATGGAGAATGGGAATAGAAGCAACGTGTATCTGTATTATTGGTGTTTGGTGAGTATTTACCACCCTATGGAAGGTTGGGATGTATAAGATACGCTGTCAGAACATTCGTGCAAACCCCCATGCAATGCAAGAAGTGTAGAAAGTTTGGCCACGTGTCAAGTGTTTGCAGACGGAAGGAATATGTTATGGAATGTAAAATGTTGCAACTGTGGCGGGGATCAATATTCCCAAATTCCCAGAGTGCCCTGTTAGGGTGAAAGAGGTTGAGGTGTCTGCTACGTGGAGGTGGTGAAGAGCGTTGAAGGGGTAAGAGGTCACAGGTCTGAAGAAGATATGGTGGTGGATGGACATCAACCAATTGCAAATGTTTTACGGCAATCAAGTGATCTGGATACACTTATTGTGAAGAAGATGGATGTTGTAGTATTTATAGCCACAGTTATTAATTGCACTGCACAAGCTGGACATCATGATCTCTGCACCCAATACGTTTTTTTTGCGCCGCCAAGACTTAACGGCAGAAGCACTGCAAGGACTACTGTCGCCAGGAAATGTCCCTCCATCACACGATCCTTCTGAGCCTGTGTAGGGACCTGATTAAAACAGAAAAGCAGTCTGATTTAGTTTAATTAACATTTCCTTATTAATAGTTTGTATGGATTTGTATTTTTACCCCGCATTTTCTTATTTTGGGATCTTTATTATCCACCTGTACAGTAGTTGGGGGAATGCACATAATTGTTGCGAACACCATTAAAACCAAAGAAGAAGACGAAAGGGAGGAGGAGTGTTTTGATAAATGTTTGGTGTGTACCTGGCTGAGTTTCTATTCGTTTGAAAAATCTTTTAGCCATTCTAAGTAATAATTGTTGTTCATTCTTGTGGATTGTTAACCCTAATGACAAATAAATCATATGTTGATTGATTTGGAGGATCCATGAACATTGAGTTGTTTAAGAAAATCTCCACCAGGCTGGATTTTCCTCTTCCTGAAACATCCGGTGAGATTAATCCTGTTGACTGTTTTATTTTGGACCTTTTTGGATTACTTAGGGGATTGCTCATGTTTAGCTTTTTCCGATTTGCGACCATTTTTTTTGTTGGCCTTGGACTTCTGAACTTATTTGGGTCTCTGGGATTGTGAATTCATACACTGTATATGACAATATATGCTTATTTTGCTTACTTTTGTCATTTTGTCTGTGTTGCTTCGTCACTGGTAGCATACTATACTTCTGCTTCCTGTCACTAGCAGAACTAAAAACGGAAGTACCGTGACGTGCTTCGTACAGAAAATTCCTCCGAATCGGAGGCATGCTACAGACTGCTTTGCTAGCGTTGACTAGAATATGTTCCGGGACTCCGCCGATAGCATCGGTGAGTTAACCACCCTCCGTCACCGGCTTCAATAGGAAATGCATCGTCGATGTTATCCCCACAGTGAAGGTCGTCTGCTCTTCCCAAATCAAAGCCCTGGATTAACCCGAGGTGGCGCTAAATTGAAGGACAGGGCACCACACAACAGGGTATCGCAGACAACCTGAGGCCACAAGCTGAGGACAAGAACAAGTCTTGCTACAACTCCGCAAAAGCCATCAAAACAAGCAAAAGGCAATATAGGAACAAGGTGGAATACTATATATACAGGCTCCAACGTCCGCCGCATGTGGCAGGGGCTACAGTCCATTGACCACTGTCATCAGATAACGATAGACTAACTTCATCATGTTTTAAGAGACTTCCCAGACCTACCACTGTCTACGGTCAGTGCAGATTAGACCTACACTGAGATCTACAGACCAACGCAGACTCTCCGTACACCAGATCGACTACCTGAGACCCTCCAGCACCACGTCTACGGTCATGTATTGCACCAGACTCTCCCAGACCTACCACTGCAGACTTCCAGACTACCACTGCAGACTCTCCCAGACCTACACTGCAGCCTCCCAGACTACCACTCTGTGACTCTCCCAGATCCTACCACTGTCTACGTCATGTTATTAGACAGACTCTCCCCAGACCACTCCCCAGCCCCTACCACTGCAGACTCTCCCAACCTTACCACTGCAAGACTCTCCCAGAACCTACCACTGCGACTCTCCCAGACTTACCACTGCAGACTCTCCCAGACCACACTACTGCAACGTCCAGACTATCTCCTGCAGACTCTCCCAGAGCCAGACTCTACCACTGCAGACATCTCCACAACCTACCACTGCAGACTCTCCCAGACCTACCACTGAAGACTCTCCACCAGACCTACCACTTGTCAGACTCTCCAGACCTACCACTGCAGACTCTCCCAACCTACCATGCAGACTCTCCCAGACCTACCACTGCAGACTCTCCCAGACCTACCCACGTGCAGATCTCCTCCCAGACCTACCACTGCAGGAACTCTCCCCAGCCTACCACTGCAGACTCTCCCAGACCTACCACTGCAGAACTCTCCCAGACCTACCACTGCAGACTCTCCCAGACCTACACTGCAGACCTCCCAGACCTACCACTGCAACTCTCCCAGACCTACCACTGCAGACTCTCCCAGACTACCACTGCAGACCTTCCCAGTCCACGCAGTACCTACCCAATCTCCACGACTCTCCCCGACCTACCAACTGCCAGACTTCTCCCAGACCTACCACTGCAGACTCTCCCCAGACACTACGCAAATCTATCGCAGACTCTACTCACGCACGACCTAACCACTGCAAGACTCTCCCAGACCTACCACTGCAGACTCTCCCAGACCTACCGACACTGCAGACTCTCCCAGAGCTACCACTGAGACTCTCCCAGACCTCACCACTGCAGACTCTCCCAGACCTACCACACTGCAGACTCTCCCAGACCCTACCACATGCAGACTCTCCCAGACCTACCACTCAGACTCTCCCAGACCTACCACCTGCAGACTTCTCCAGACCTACCACTGCAGACTCTCCCAGAACCTAGACCACGGCAGACTCTCCCCAGACTACCACTGCAGACTCTCCCAGACCTACCACTGCAGACTCTCCCCAGACCTACCACGCAGACTCTCCCAGACCTACCACTGCCAGATCTCTCCCCAGACCTACCACTGCAGACCCCCCACTCAGAACTCACCCCCAGACCCTACCTATCTACGCCAGACTCTCTCCACCAGAACTCTCCCTGATATACCACTGCAGACTCTCCCAGACCTACCACTGCAAGACTCTCCCAGACCTACCACTGCAGACCTCTCCCCAGATCCTACCACTGCACAGACTCTCCCAGCGCACCTACCACTGCAGACACGGAACTCTACCCAGACCTACCAGCGAGACTGCCACTGCTCCCCAGAGCCTACCACTGCAGACTCTCCCAGATACATACCACCTGCAGGACCTGCTCCCAAAGACACCACTGCAGACTCTCCCGACCTACCACTGCAGACTCTCCCAGACCTACCACTGCAGCTCTCCAAGACCTACCCACTGCAGACTTCTCACCAACACCTACCAGCTGCCAGGACTCTCCCAGACCTACACTGTCTACGGGTCATGGTATTAAGACAGACTCTCCCCAGACCTACCCACTCCAGACTCTCCCAGACCTACCACTGCAGACTCTCCCCAGATCTACCACTGCAGACTCTCCCAACCTACCACTGCAGACTCTCCCAGACCTACCACTGCCTAAAGAACCCAATTCAATCAATGCAGATAAATGAAACCACATTACATCTGCTACAAAGCCATGGTGCTTTCCTACGGAGCTGTGGAGGGGAACGCACCTCCGTACCTCAGGCTCTGATCAGGCCCTAAACCCCAAACAAGGGCACTGCGTTCATCCACCTCTGCCTGCTCGCCTCCCTACCTCTGAGGAAGTACAGTTCCCGCTCAGCCAGTCAAAACTGTTCGTTGCCTCTGGCACCCCAATGGTGAACAAACTCCTCACGACGCCAGCGTCAGCGGAGTCAATCACCACCTTCCGGAGACACCTGAAAACCCCACCTCTTTATAAGGAATACTAGGAAGGATAAATAATCCTTCTAACCCCCCCCCCCCCCCCCTTAGAGTTAGATGCACTATTTTAAAGTGGTTTGGTCCACTGGATATCATAAGGTGAATGCACCAATTTGTAAGTCGCTCTGGATATGAGCGGTCTGCTAAATGACTTAAATGAAAGTAAATTACAGGTTCAGTTTGTGTCTAAGCTGTTTATGCTGCATCCAAGTGTAAACCGTATAAAACTTTACACATTCTCAAGCTTTACTGCTCATGAAAAATATCATTGGATTAACACAAAACCACACCTGTCCATAAAAATACAGTACATATAACAATTCTGAATGAGCCCCCAGTGCTGTTTCCCTATACAGTATCTTCAACTGATTTAATTCAGGACCATGCTATGCTAAGTGAAAGAATCAGTTAGCAGTTGTCACGGTAATAGGGAGATGTATGCTCCAGTAGAGCATAGAGCGAGCGCCACGGTAACAGCTAGGATTCATGGTGACCCCATAGTGTAAATCCTACAGGTTTGCTTATTTCTCCCCCCCCCCCACACACAAAACCTTTCACTGAAAGCAAAGGTATGGCTGTGTCCCATATTGGCCCCCTTTTTTGGCTGTGTCCCAGATTGGCCCCTTTGTTCTCCCTATTCAGTAACCTGCTTCATTTATCGGCTATGTGCCCTGGTCAAAATAGTGCACTACTTAGGTAATAGGTTGCCATTTGGGACACAGCTCATGTCGAGTTGCAATACACATTTATTCCCCACGCAATATAACTTAGTAGTTTCCTGTACATTCTCGTTTATTTCACCATGTGGTTATGGTAATTAACAGCCTAGAAACCTGACCCAACGTCTACCTGAGGGTTGAGCCCCATTGAGAAACTGGTTCAGAGAAATGTAGCAATCTGGAATAAACGACTCGGAAAAGATCAACTACGCGTGTAACTCACAATAATCTATTGGATGACTGTTTTCAACTGTGTCCTAAAGTTCACAGAAAGTGATACTAAGTAGGGTATAAGCAATATGGATGAATCAAACTGGTTCCGAGCGGCGCAGCGGTCTAAGGCACTGCATCTCAGTAGCTAGAGGCGTTCACTACAGACACCTGGTTCAAATCCAGGCTGGTATCACAACCAGCTGTGATTGGGAGTCCAGTAGGGAAGCCGACAATTGGCCAGTGTCGTCAGGGTTTGTAAGTAAGAAATGTTTCTTACAGACTTCCTCGTTAAATAAAAGTTAAATAAATAAAATGTTAAAAACTTGCCTTCTGTCAGGATAGATGGAATTTCCACTGTATTGTTGTCCAGCTAGGTTGTGAAACTTCCTGGAATAAGCAGGAAATACAGGATTCTTCAATCACATTTCTGGAAAATCGGGCAATTTGGATAGTTACCGGAATTTTGCAACACTATTCCAACTGTCTTTAATGTAATAGACTCCACTAAATAGTCACTAACCCAGAGCTAAAGAGCCCTAGCTAAACCATGAGCGCCCTAGCTCAACCATGAAGCCCTAGCTCAACCATGAGCGCCCTAGCTAAACCATGAGCGCCCTAGCTCAACATGAGGAGCCTAGCTCAACCATGAGCGCCCTAGCTCAACCAATGAGAGCCCTAGCTAAACCATGAGCGCCCCTAGCTCAACCATGAGAGCCCTAGCTAAACCATGAGCGCCCTAGCTCAACCATGAGAGCCCTAGCTCAACCATGAGCGCCCTAGCTCAACCATGAGAGCACTAGCAACCATGAGCGCACCTAGCTCAACCATGAGCGCCCTAGCTCAACCATGAGCGCCCTAGCCAACCATGGACGCCCTAGTCAACCTGAAGCCGAGCTCAACCATGAAGCACCCTAGCTCAACCATGAGAGCTCAACCATGAGCACCCCTAGCTAAGCATGAGCGCCCTAGCTCAACCATTAGAGCTCAAACCAATGAGAGCCCTAGCTCAACCATGAGAGCCTCAGCTCAACCATGAGAGCACTCAACCATCGAGCAGCCCTAGCTCAACCATGAGCGCGCCAGAAGCTCCACCCATGAGCGCCCTAGCTCAACCATGAGCCCTAGCTCAACCATGGCAATACTCAACCATGAGCTTCCTAGCTCAACCATGACGCCCAGCTCCACATGAGACCCTAGCTCAACCATGAGCCTCTAGCTAACATGAGCGCCCTAGCTCAACCACGAGCTGTCTAGCTCAACCACAGACCTAGCTCAACCAGAGAGCCCTAGCTCAACCACAAGCGCCCTAGCTCAGCCACAAGCACCCTAGCTAAGCCACAAGCGCCATAGCTAAATCATGAGCGCCTTCTAGCGTAAACCATGAGAGCCCTAGAGCTAAACCATGAGCGCCCTAGCTCAACCATGAGCTTCCTAGCTCAACCATGAGCGCCCTAGCTCACATGAAGCCCTAGCTCAACCATGAGCGGCTCTAGCTAACCATGAGCGCCCTAGCTTCAACCATAGAAGCCTGCTCAAACCATGAGCGCCCTAGCTAAAACCTATGAGCCCCTAGCTCAACCATGAAGAGCCCTAGCTCAACCGAGAGCGCCCTAGCTCAACCATGAGAGCCCTACTAACCATGAGCGCCCTAGCTCAACCATGAGAGCCCTGAGCTAAACCGATGCGAGCGCACCTAGCTCAAACCATGAGACCAAGCTCAACCATGAGCAGCCCTAGCTCAACGCATGAGAGCACGTAGCAAACCATGAGCGCCCTAACTCAAACCATGAGACGCCCTAGGCTCAACCATTGAGCGCCTTAGCTCAACCATGAGAGCCCTAGCGTCAACCATGCTGAACCCGAGCTCAAACAGGAGCACCCTAGCGTCCAACCATGAGAGCTCAACCATGAGCACCTAGCTCAACATGAGAGCTCAACCATGAGCACCCTAGCCAAAGCCATGTGAGCGCCCTTAGCTCAACATTAGAGCTCAACATGAGGCCCTTAAGCTCAACCATGAGAGCGCCAAGCTCAACCATGAGAGCTCAACCGATGAGCAACCTAGCTCAACCATGAGCGCCTAGCTCCACCATGCAGCGCCCACTCAACCATGAGCGCCCTAGCTCCACTATGAGAGGCCCTAGCTCAACCATGAGCGCTTCTAGCTAAACCATGAGGCCTAGCTCAACACGAGTGGGTCTAAGCTCAACCACAGAGCCCTAGCTCAACCATGAGAGCCTGCTGCAACCACAAGCGCCTAGCTCAGCCACAAGCACCCAGCTAAGCCACAAGCGCCATAAGCTAAATCATGAGCGCGCTAGCTAAACCATGAGCACCCTAGCTCAACCATGAGAGCCCTAGCTAAAACCATGGAGCTCAAACAATAGCGCCCTAGCCAAACCATGAACCCTAGCTCAACCATGAGAGCTAGACCATTGAAAGC
>NW_019948917.1:0-13212 GCF_002910315.2 Salvelinus sp. IW2-2015
GTTCCTTTTTAGAAGAAACCTCAAATACCCCTTCCCTTATAGACACCTCAAAGAATAACCGGTTCCCCTTATAGAACCTCAAAGAAACCCCGACTTTCCTTTAAGAACCCTCTGAAGATAACCCGTCCCTTCTAACATAAGATACCGGTTCCCTTTTCTCGAGAACACCCCTCTCAAAATGAACCCGTTCCCTTCTAGGATCTCAACGTAACCGTTCCCTTTCTTATCTTTTTGAACCCTCAGATAAACCCCCCTTCCCTTAACCCTCAAGATAACCCCGTTCCCTTTTTAAAACCTCAAGACGAACCCCGTTCCCTTGTTAGACCTTCAAAGATAAACCCACGTTCCCTCTAGAAACCTTCAAGATACCCCGTTCCCTTCATGACCTCAGAGATAACCGTTCCCTTAAGCATAACCCAATTCCCTTAGAAACCCTCAGAATATACCCCTGGTTCCCTTTCTTCTTGAACCTCAAAGATAAACCCCAGTTCCTTAGCCTTCAAGATAACCCGGTTCCCTTTAAGAACCCTCAATCTACCCGGTTCACCTTTAGAACCCTCAAGATAACCCCGTTCCTTAGCAGAACCCTCAACACTATAACCCCGTTCCCTTTTAGAACCTCAAGATAACCCCGTATCCTATTAAACCCCAAGATAACCCGTCCCTTAGAACCTCAATATAACCCTTCCCTTTATCGACCAATATAACCCTACTAGATCTCCTAACATCAGAACCCTCAAAGATAACCCCAGTTCCCTTTAGAACCCTCAAGATAACCCGCCTATCCCTTTACGACCTCAGATAACCGTTCCCTGTAGACTCAAATAGAACCCTGTTCCTTTTGTTAGAACCCTCAAGTAACCCCACTGTTCCCTTCGCTGTGGGCAGTGGTCGCTTAGATTTAAACCTTCATCAATATTTCAGGTCTGATAGTTTTCCATAGGCTATCACCTATTAGGACCACAGACAAAGTGTGCACTCCTAACGAGTCCACAGTCTCTAGGGCTATGTTTCTGTAAAGCCAGCCAAGAGATACAGCAGTTACCTCCAATGATCAAGCAGAGAGGTAGGAATCCTTCCTGAAATAACGTAGACGATATTAGTTCCTCCGTCAACGCTAACCCAATGCTTTCCTTCCCCTTGTACCAATGGTTAGAAACCAGACAATTTTTCACTACTAAGTTAAAAAAAAATTGTTGTAGTTGACACAACAAATGCTTGTTTACAAGAAAGGCCAAACAGTAACACACGCAGTTTGTGGCCCACCATTATCGATATACAATCATGAGCATGAGAGAAACAAAATGAAACCATTGCCTTTTCGAACAGACAGTATCTACTGCTTCATTAATGATCTTCCGCCAGTTCCGTCTTAGACAAAGTTGAACACAAGAAAAGCCAGCAGGATGTGTTCAGATTATCTCTTGTGTCAGACTTCATTCATGATTTTCATCTGAACTGCCTCGTACCGCTTCACCATAACGTTAGTGCGAACCTTGCATCTAAAGTCAGTTTGTCGCCTGACGTCAAAAATAATGTCATTCGTGGAATCGTGGGTGCCAGTTTCTGGTACCAGTTCATGGCACTCAGACGACAGTCCTTGAATGTGTTCTCATTCCAAGAAGTCTTCGGCGTAAGCTCCATCCCAGACTCACGCTGAGAAAGAAGAACGTTAGTCGGAGCGTGGCGTTTGCTAACGTGATGTGGATCCGGTAGCACAGGCCAACAACGCTTGATATCACCCCGTTGTCTCTATCAGATGGTAGGCAGGGCGAGACAAAATCCAATGTGCTTCTTGTCGTCTCCAGCCATGGTTAAAATCCAATGCTGTTCCGTGTTCTCTCTACACCATGTTAAATCCAAGTGTTTCGGTGATCGCTCAGCCATGTATAACATCCAATGGTTCCAGTGTTCTCTCAGCATGTTAAAATACCATTGTTCTGAGCTTCTCTCAGCCATGTTTTAAGACATCCAATGCTGTTCCGTGGTCGGTCTCTACTCAGCACCCATGTTACACCAACTCCAAGTTGTTCCCTTGTTCTCTCAGCCATAGTTTAAAAACATCACAAGTGATGTTCCTGACGTTCTACTCCATCTTGTTAAACGATTCCAATGTGCTTCGTGTTCTCTCAGTCCTGTTAACACTCCAATGGTGTTCTGTTCTCTCTAGTTTGGGCTATTAGTAACATCCAAGGTGTTTCTGTGTTTCCTCCCATGGGTTAACATGCCAATGTGTCCTGCTTTCTCTCACATCTTGGTTAAACTTCCACTGGTTCCTGTGTTCGTCGCCATTGTTAAACATCCCAATGTGTTCCAGTTGTGCTCTCAGCCAATGTTCAACATCCAATATGATTCCCGTGTTCTCTCAGCCATGTCTAAACATCCAGTGTTCCGTCGTCCTCTCAGGCATGATTAACAACCAATGCGTTCGTAGGTATATCTCCCAGCCATATGTTAAACATGCCAAATGTGTTCACCGTGTTCTCTCAAGCCATGTTTACAATCAATGTGTTCAATGTTCTCATCCAGCCATGTGAAACAAATCCAATGTCTGTTCCCTACCAATGTTCTTCTTCTCAGCATGTTAACAACATCCAATGTCTGAATTGTTCCGTGTTCTCTTCAGCCATCGTAAACAATACAATGTGTTGCCGTGTGCTCTCAGCATCGTAAACCATTCAAATGTTCGTTGTGATCGCTCGGAGCCCCATGTGAACATCCATGTGTTCCGTTTTTCTCTCCAAGCCACACTGTAAACATAATCAAATGGTGTTCCGTTTTTTTTTCCTCAGCCATGTTACGGCATGACCTTCTAATACCTAACCACCAGACTGAGGCCTGTTTCAAATGGGTCTGAGGCGGGCGTACCGAACCGCGGATTTAGATGTCGACCCAGCGACCAGCCATCGGTCTTAGATCGTCGCCAGATCGCAGACCGGTCTGATAGTCGCCAGTCGACCAGCCGGTTTAGACTAGTCGCGGTCGACCCAGCGTTTAGATGTCACGGCCGTCGACCAGACCGTTTAAATGCGCCAGTCGACACGGTTAGATAGTCGCCCGGTGCCAGCGCGTTTAGATGCTCGCCAGCTACGGGGAACCAAGCGTCTTAGATGTCGCGACGACTCGACAGCGGTTTAGATGGTCGCCGACGCCAGCCGTAGATGTCGCCGATCGACCATGTCCGGTTAGATGTAGCCAGCTCGACCAGCGGTTTTTAGATGTCGCCATCGACCAGGCCCCGGTTAGTGGCGCCGCTCGACCAGCCGTTTAGATGTCGAAGGCAGTTCGACGCAGCCGTTTATTGTCCCAGATCGGACCCCAGCCGGTTTAGTCTACCACCGTTTAAGATGTCGCACAGTCGACCAGACCGGTTTAGATGACGCGGCCTCGTCCGACCAGCGGTTTAGATGATCGCCGCGACCAGCGTCATAGATGGGCTAGCTTCGAACCACCCGGTTTTAGATGTCGCGAACGACGCCGTATTTTGGATCGCACCAGTCGACCAGACCGGGTTTAATGTCGCCACGCGACCAGCCGGGTTAGATGTCGCGGATCACCCAGCGGGTGTAGATGTCGCCAAGCGACCAGCCCGGTTTAAAGATGTCCATCGCCCAGCCCGGTATTTAGATAGTCGCCAGATCGACCAGCGAACCCGGTGTATATTCGCCATGTCCCAGCCGGTTCTTAGATGTCCCAGACTCGACACAGCCGCGTTTAGATGCTCGCCAATAGGCGATCCGACGCCCTTTAGGATGTTCGCCATGTCGACCAGCCAGGTAATGTCGACCCCCGGTCGACCAGACGGTTTAAGATCGTCCCAGTTTCGACGCCGGTCTTAGATAGTCGCCAGCCGCCAGCCCGGTTTAGAGCGCGCGGAGCTCGGACACCAGCCAGTTTAGATGCCGCCAGTCGACCAGCGGATTAGATGTCGCCAGCTCGACAGCGGTTCTGATGTCGCACAGCGACCAGCCAGGTTAAGATGTCGCCAAGTACGACCAGGTTTTAAGTGTCGCCAGCGGCTGATCGAACCAAGCCGGTTATGTCGCCAGATCGACCAGCCGGTTTTTTAGATGTCGATCCGAGGACAGCACAGCCGGGCTGCATGTCCACAACTGGACACGTACGCCCAGCCCAGACCAGCCACCCGCGGTTGATGCGACTGGGGAAAGAGGGCAAGCAGACAGACAGAGAGAGGAGGACGCTCATCAAGGCTCATCATGAAAATGACATCCTATTCTTCTTGTTAGCCCGTACCAAATCATAGACAGGCTCTAGACAAAAGTAGGTGCATGCATTAGAAGAGGGCGTGTGGCTGCTAAGCGCCGCCTTGGACGGTAGCTAAATCTCATTCACTTCAATGGTCATCGGATCCCAGGCACATGACAGGTGAACCAGCTTTGACTCACTCAATGTTTTAAATGGACGATATGATGGCCTCCGTGTTTGGGGATTTTTCTTCTGGGACCAAAACAGACGCAGAAATGGCATGTTGGGATTCAATGGGAACAAGCCAGAGCAAGAGGACTTTGGCAGATTCATGGAACAAACAGAGCATATGCATGTGTTTCACTGGAACCAAACAGAGAAGGCATGGAACCTTGGGGATTATTCACTTTCACTGGAAACCAACAGAAGCAGGGGGGCTTGTGGGATCACTGGGAACAAACGAGAGTGAGGAATGTTGGATTACATGGGAGAAACCCAGAGCAGATGGATAGTACACTGGAAGTACCCATCTTGAATGATCAATGAACACGCAGTACAATGATCCATACGTTACTTCATAACAGTCCTACCTCCAGCTACCCAAAGATACGCAGTCAATATGATTTAATGATACAACTCGCGCTTTTACACGGGCGTAGACAGACATGAGAGTAATTGTCAAACTGGTATTTCACAGGATCAGATGGATAAAAAAGGAACGGTCAGTACTGAGTATGAATAACTAGGTTTACAAGCGGTACCATAACTGTAGATGAATAACAGATTAATTACCAGAAACAGGAAAAAGATGGTCCATTGTCCAAGATGTAATGACTAGGTTATATAACAGCATACCTGACCGAGGGAACCAAGTAAGCTAGAACTGATAACCTAGGTTAATATACACCAGGTACCCAAGTAATGATTAATGATACCTAGACGTAATCACAGCACGAAACCCCCCAGAGACCATATGCTGTAATGATAATAGAGTTATTATAACAGCCGGAAAGTACCAGTATATAGAGTACATGAGTAATAATGTACTAGTATCTTACACAAGTAAGTACCCAGTACTGATAATGATAACTAAGATTATATACACAGAGGGTACCAGACGGGTTGATACCATAGAAGTTTATTATAACAGCCCATCCCGCGGTAACCATACTAAGAGTATGATAACTGCTTAATCATACACAGACGTATACTGCGTCAAATGAATTGGCTAATACAAGCGGGCGTCACCAAACAGAATACCTGAGGAAAAGTATGATAACTAGTTAATATACACAGGGATATAACTACCCAGTATGGAATGATAACTAGGTACAACAGGGTACCAGTCACTGAATATTGATACCTAGAGTATAATAACACAGACAGATGAGCACGGTCCGACATGCACGTCACATGAATAACCTAGGGACTATACTTACACTGCGAATCGGTAACCAATACTGGTAATCGCCTATAACTAGGGTTTACATATACACAGGCAACGACCGCCTCATGCACCCTGGGTTCAGCGCACCCCTTTAGTACTGCAGATTAATGAACTTAACTAGGTGTATTATCCACACAGCAATCTCTACGGTACCGACCGTACGCCAGCTGACATACATGTCCGTAACTAAGGTCTGCTATATAACATTACGTACCAGTACTGAGTAATGATCAACTAGAGGCTATTATACACCTTAGGCTTACCCGAAGTACTGAACTCATGGCCCTCACTAGGCTCATAACTACACTATACCAGTATCTGAAAGTAAATGACTAACTAGCTATAACCAACAGATAGGGTCCAAGATATTGAACGCTCCAAGCTAATATACCTGCGCGCTGCTTCAGACACAAGCGTCATTTCTTAAGATCAGACGGTAAAAATATCCCACGAATTACTTAAGACACACAACAATGTGTATATAGAATCTTATGCACCTATTTTCGCATGATACTTCAAATCGAGTGTGGAAATGATTTCTGTTTGGCTATTAAACAACTCAACAGCTCTGTCGTGTGTTCTGCTCTCGGATGTCGTGTAAGGAACTAGAAGCTGCTCCGACCATCCTCCCGCAGTATATCGCAGCACGCGACCCCCAACGTCAGATCTGGAGCGGGGAAAACGTGCCTCTGCTAAGACCATAACCCTACTCCTCTGCCTGATCCCTCATCCCCTTCCGCCCTGTTCACCTCGACCACTACCTCCTGCTGCCCCGCACCCTACTCCCCCTCTCTGCCTGACCAGACCCCATTTCTCCCTGGCCAGAACCCACCTCTCTCGCTGCCAGAACCCTAATCAACCTCCCTGCTGCACAAACCCTATCTCCCCTCTCGACTCCCAGAACACCTACTCTCCTGCTGCACAGAACACTATACTCTCCTGCTGACTCCTAGGAACCACCTACTCTCCTCGATGCTCTAGAACCCTACTTCCCTCCTCAGCTGCCTAGAACCTAACGTCTCGCCTCCTGCATGCCAGACTACGTCCCCCTCCTGCTATCCAAGACCTACTCTCACTGCTGCAATAGAACCCTATTCTCCTAGTCGTGCTCTTGAGACAACCTACTTCTGTCGCTTCAGACGCTTATTCCCCTCCTGCTGCCAGAACCCCTACTCCCCCCTCTGCTCGTGGGCCAGAACGCCTCCTCTCCCCTCAGTGCATGCCAGAACCTATCTCATACTGCCCAGACGCTACTCCCCATCCTGCTGCCCCAGGCAAACTACTGCTCCTCCTGTCTAAACCCGGACTCTCTGCTAGCTGCCTGAAGCCACCTCCCCCTCCCTGCTGCCAGAACCCTTACGTCTCCGTACCTGCTCTTTGGACCTACTCTCCTGCTGCGCTTGAACACACTAAACTCCCCCTCCTGCTGGCCAAACCACTCCCCCCCTACTTTCAGCTGCCAGACGAACCCCATACTCTCCCCCCCCTGCTCAGAACCCACCTACTCATCCCTCCTTGCCTGCTGCCAGGAAAACCCTCTCCCCCCTCCTGCTCAAGAACCTATCCCCCTTCTCCTGCTGCACACACTGAGAACCCTACCTCCCCCCTACCTCACTCTTGCCCAGACCTACCTTAATCCGCCTCCTTCTGAGTATCCTGCCTCAGACCTAACCCAGCGAGCCCCTACCTTCCGACTCCATCCCCCTCCTGCCTGCGCCAGTCGGGATCCCCGACTACTCACCCGCCATCGCTCGCCTGCCAGACTACCGCGCCTCCCCCCCTATACAACCAGAAACCCTACTCTTCCCCCCCTTTGCCTGCCAGAACGCTACATACTCCCCTTCTGTTGCCAGGACCCTACTCTCCCCTCCTGCTGCAGACCCTACTCTCCCTCCATGCTGCCGAACCTATCTCCCCCCCCTCTGCATGCCAGGACCCTACTCCCCCCACCTGCAGCCAGAACCCCCTATCTCATCGTGCCAGAGAACCCCTCACTCTCCCCTCCATGCTGACAGAACCCTTCCCCCTCTCCTGCTGCCGAACCTACTCCGCCCCTCCTGCTCTTTGCCGGACCTCTCCCCCTCCTCGCTGCCAGACCCCACCTCTCCCCTATGCTGCCGAACCCATACTCTCCACCCCTCTCTGCTGCCGACCCACTCTCCCTCCTGCGTTGCCCAGACTCTGTCCACCACTCCTCTCTGCCAGAACCCCTACTCATCGCCCTCTGTCCGAACCTACCTCTCCCCCCGCCTGCTGCCAGACCTCTTCCCCTTCCTGCTTGCAGAAACCCTCCCCCCTCCTAGCTGCCAAAAACACTACTCCCCTCTTGTAGCCCAGACCTCCTCCTCCCATCCTGCTGCCAGAACCCTGATGCCTCTCCCTCCGGTGCTGCCAACCCTACTCCTCTGCTAGCCCAAAACTACTACTCTCCTGCTGCCGAACCCTACTCTCCATGCTGCCAACCCATACTCCTCCTCCTGCTGCCCAGGAACCCTACTCTCCTGCTGCCAAACCCGAATCTCCCCTCCATGCTGGCCAGAAACCCTACTTCCCTCCTGCTGCAGATCCCTACTCTCCTGCTGCCAGAACATTCCCCCCCCTCCTGCCTAATGTAAAACACTATCTATAGTGTCACATCTCTGATCACTACATAGCCGTCTACCACCACAAAGACGGACGAGTACTCTCAACTAATTGATGCCGTGGGGCCAGAGACCAGCAGGGCTGCCGATAGGCTGCCTAAAAGCTAAGTCCTCCAGAAGGCTGGCTGGTTCAGGGACCAGCGACAGGCGACGATAGATCGGGATCGTCCAGTCTAGCCTAGTCCGTCCAGTGCAAGTCTAGTCGAAACTCCAGTCGTCATACCCTGTGGCATGGTCGGTAAGCCGGTCTCCAGGTTGCCAAGAGTGCACGTTCAGATGTTAGCTGCTCCACTCTGCTGATTCCTGCTGTAAGGTAATCCCGTCAGGACTAGGATAGAGCGCAAGACCGAGAACGAAGACCGAGAGTGAGAGTACGAGAGAGCGAGAGAGAGAATCGGAGAGAGAGAGAAAGAGGAGAGGAGAGAAATCGAAGAGGAGAGAAGGGGATGAGAGGAGAGAGAGGACAAACCGGAGAGGAGGAGGAGGAGGAGAGAAAGCGGGACGAGAAGAGGGAGAAGTGTACTTTACAGCGAGGGAGAACAGCGAGGAGAGAGAGAGAGTGAGGAACGAGAGAGAGGAGAAGGAGAATAGAGCAGACTGAGAAAAACGAGGAGCAGAAACCAATGTGACAGAAGTAAGGGAGGGAGAGAAGAAACAAGCGAGAAGAGAGAACGGAAGAGACGAGACGGAGAGCAGTGAGACGATGCGAGGAGAAGAGAGAAAACGAGAGGAGAGAAGAGCAGAGAACGAGAGCGAGGAGAGGAACGAGAGGAGAGAGAGAGAAGAGATGAGGATATGAGAGAAGAGACAGAAGAGACAGAGAGAGTAGAGAGGAGAAGAGAAAGAAACGGAGAGCAGAGAGACGAGTTGACAGACACGACGAGGAGAGAGAAGAGCAGAGGAGACGGAGAGAGCGACGAGCAAAAAAAAAAAAGGGAGCTGAGACCTAATAGTGAAAAAAAAAAACACAACTAAAAAAAATTAAGTAGCGGATAAGAAGTCTTGCAAGCTGCGGGAACCTGGTACGCATTTTAAACACAAAGGGCAGAGAGAGACGAGACGAGAGGAGAGGGAAGGAGAGAGAAGAGGAGAGAGAGGAAGAAAAGAGAGAGAGAACGAGAGACGGAGCAAGAGACGAGGGAGAGCAGACGAAAAACGAAGGAGGAGAGGAGAGAAAGAAAGGAGAAGGGAGAGAGAGAAGAAGAGAGACGAACGAGCAGGAGAGAGAGACGAGAGGAAGACGAGAGAAGAAAGAAGAAAGAAAGCAGAGGAAGAGAGATGAACGAGAGGAGAGAGAGAAAGAGGAGAGAGAGAGAGAAGAGGAGGAAGAGAGAGCGAGAGAGAGAGAGAGAGGAAGAGATACGGAGCGCAGAGAGAGAGAGAGAGATGAGAGAAGAGAGAGAGACGAGAAAATAGTTAACTACTCAATGAGCAGATGTATGGATTAAACATCTCCAATCTTTTGGCTCGTTAACAAAGAACAAAAGAACAAACAGCAAAAACGTATAATGAATCATACAAATTTAGAAATCAACTACTAAAGACTACCAGAACCACTGGATCTCTCCAATTACATATGAATTAATTACAGACAAAATATTAAACCCTGCCAACCCAAAAAGGCCTTGCGTGTTGATGGTTTCCTCAATGAATGCTCAAATATACAGATCACCCAATTCCAACGCCTATACTTAACCTCTATTAAACATGCATCCTTCAGCTCTCGGCGCATCTTCACCCAATATGATGGAACAAGGCACTGATCACCCCATCCACCAAAAAACTCGAGAGACAGAATTAGACCCCAATAAACTACCGACCATTATGGAAATGCCTCCAACACGCAACCTTGGGAAATCCTCGACTTATCAGCATTAACGCCCCAGCACTCGTACATATTCTCAGTGAAAACAATGTACGAGCAAAATATCAAATTGTCCTTTACCAAATCTACGAAGTACGACAACAGTTTCACCTCACCCACATACTGCACACCCAAAACAAAACAGAATTGCGAAATGCAAGTGGTTACTTGCATGTTGGTATTCAAAAAGCCTTTAGTCTCATTTTGCAACGGAGTCTCACCTTCCAACATTGATGGATGGGGTTGGGGGAAAAAACAACAACATTATAATAAATCAATTTGCACAACAACGTGTGCGGTGTTAAAATTGGCAAAAACACACTTTCTTTCACAGGCCGTTGGAGGGTGATAGACGGGACGTGGGTAGAGACAGGCGCGGGCGGTGAACAGGGCCGATGGGGGTGAGACAGGGCCGCGGGATGCCGACAAGGCCGCTGGGTGTTGAGACAGGCCGTCGGGGTGAGGCCAGGGCCCGGGGTGAGGCAGAAGGCCGCGGGTGAAGACAGGGCGTGGCGTTAACGCGGGCCGTGGGTTGAACAGAGCGTGGGTGACGACGGTATGCAGCTTAGCTCCATCATCTTTTCAACATTCGTCATGAATTGGCACAGGACACATAACAGTTTTGCGCACCCAGGCTACCCAAACAACCAAATTGCAGACTCTGAATGCAGAGTTCATGCAAAAATACTACCTCGTGTACTTATGACATAAAACCCAATAATGCAATGCAGGCCACGAATCTACCGCTGATACCTGCTATGTTCAAATCCAGAAAAGAGCGGGTTAAAATCATCAACCACCTAAAGGCAAGCGATCGCCAACCTGTCCATAACAAGAGCCATCACCTACAGAGAGATGAAACTGGAGACGACAGAGTCCCTAAGCAACGCTGGTCCCTGGAGGCTCCGTTCACAAACACAGCACCACACAGAGCCAGGACAGCAACACAATTAGACCCAACCAAATCATGGAGGAAAACACACAATATAATTACTTGCACACATTGGAAAGAATAAACAAAAAACGAACATAGAATACTATTTGGGCCTAAACGAGTACACACATGGCAAGCAATACCTGACACTGTGCGACTGACCCCAAAACTTAAGGAAAAGCTATTGACTATGTACAACTCAGTAGAACCATAGCCCCGTGCTATGAGAAGGCCCCGCCCGTAGGCAGACAAGTGGCTACTCAGAAGAAAGAACAGCGCCTATGGTGCACACTCGCCCACAAAATGAGGTGGAAACTGAGCTGCACTTCCTAACCTCCTGCCAAATGTATGACCATATCAGAGACACATATTTCCCTCAGATTCCACAGATCCACAAAGAATTCGAAAACAAACCCGATTTTGATAAACTCCCATATCTACTGGGTGAAATACCACTGTGTGCTATCACAGCAGTAAGATGTGTGACCTGTTGCCACAAGAAAAAGGCAACCAGTGAAGAACAAACACCATTGTAAACACAACCCATATTTATGTTTATTTATTTTCCCTTTTGTACTTTAACTATTTGCACATCATTACAACACTGTATACAGCCATAATATGACATTTGAAATCTCTTGAAACTTCTGTGAGTGTAATGTTTACTGTTAATTTTTATAGTTTATTATCTATTTCAATTGCTTTGGCAAAGTAAACATACGTTTCCCAAGCAAATACATTTTGTCTAAAATTGAAATTGAATTGAGAGAGTAGAGAGAGGAGAGAGAGAGAGAGAAGAGAGTAGAGAGAGAGAGAGGAGAGAGGAGAGAGGAGATAGCAGAGAGGAGAGAGGAGAGAGAGAGAATAGATAGATAAGAAACAATGAGTAAGTTAAAGGCTAAAGGCTGACATATCAATACAATACTAGGCTGATATCTGGCCACTACACTGCATTACTACAGTACCATGTCCTGACTCCTGCATGGCCCTTAACAACATCACACCACAAAGTATTCTGGTCCGTCCATGTGTTGTCATGGCAACAGTAAAAATGCATTCAGATGAAACCGGTTAGTATATCAGCAGGCATCAGAAAAGAAAAAAAAACAACTCTCTCCCTCCCTCTTTCTTTATCACTCTCCCTTTCTTTATCACTCTCRCTTTCTTTTTATATCTCTCTGTCACTCTCAGATCCAACATCACACAGAGAGGAACATGTAGACCCAGGGGTGTCAACCTCAATCCATGAAGGGCCTTGTGTCTGCTGGTTTTTCCTTTCAATTAAGACCTAGACAACCAGGTGAGGAGAGTTCCTTACTGAGACCTAGACAACCAGGTGAGGAGAGTTCCTTACTGAGACCTAGACAACCAGGTGAGGAGAGTTCCTTACTGAGACCTAGACAACCAGGTGAGGGGAGTTCTTTACTAACTAGTGACCTTAATCATCAATCAAGAACAAGAGAGGAGCTCTCTGTGGAATGAGTTTGACACGTGAGCTGACGGAAGGAGAGAGACGTGGCAGCTGAAGGCTGCTCACCACAGCCGTCTATTCTACTTCCCTTTACAACTGTCAAGTCAACAGCCAGTCTTGGTCACACAAGGAATATAAATGAATTCCCGTCACTCTTCTAAAACCAACAAGTCTAGTGTTGTGAGATGTTTCTAGACATTCCTCATCCAGTACGCTCTCACTAATACTACTCACACACAAATAGTATTCGCTAATATTACACTAATACTACTTACACACAAATAGTATTCACTAATATTACACTAATACTACTCACACAAAAATATTATGCTCTAATATTACTCACTAATACTACTCACACACAAATATTATGCTCTAATATTACTCACTAATACTACTCACACACAAATATTATTTGCTAATATTACACTAATACTACTCACACACAAATACTACTCACTAATACTACTCACACACAAATATTATTCACTAATATTACGTACTAATATTACTCACTAATACTACACACAAATATTATTCACTAATATTACGTACTAATATTACTCACTAATACTACACACACATGGAGCTAGAGATATGGAGCTAGGGATATGGAGCTAGAGATATGGAGCCAGGGATATGGAGCCA
>NW_019948918.1:0-13205 GCF_002910315.2 Salvelinus sp. IW2-2015
CCGCGGGCGCAGCTACCCAGTGATTCATTTCAGAAACCATGTGAAATGTGTTCTGGAACTCGATGTAACATGTTTCACAACAAAACATATTTACTTCACTGTTGACAGCCGTCTGCATGCTAGAGAAAGGACAAATGAGAGAGAGAGAGAGGAGAGAGAGGAGAGAGAGAGAGAGAGAGAGAGAGGGAGAGAGAGAGAGAGAGAGAGAGACGGGAGAGAGAGAGATGAGAGAGAGAGAGGAGATGGAAACGCACGGCGGTGAGACATTCTGTAGCTAAACTAACGTGTCACCAATTAATTATGAAATTTATTTTTTATAAAAATTCCTATTGCTGGCTATTCAATGCAAATCACTAATTGTAGGCTGACTGTAAGCCGCCCGGCACAATCAATGAACCACCAGCATGGCCTAGGGGCTCTACGTTCTTCTCCAGACTCCCGGAGAGACATTTATAATAACACAGTCCACACTGTACTTTCATTTTCTTTTTAATTTTGGACTATAGACTGGACCAATTATGTACCAAAGACATCTTAAATCACTTTTGTTATAAAATAAAATCTGTCATGAGTAATATGCAGTAGGCTATGTATTGTTAGCGGCACAAACATCATATAAATTCAGGTCCCCTCCCCCACCCTCCAGGCTTGAACTCAGCAGCCGATACATATAATAGTTTCTAATAGGCTTCTGGTTGTTTTGAATATAACATCACTTAGAAGCGCCTGGACATTTAGTTGGTGTGGCTTGATACACGTCCACAACGCCATGTTTTACGCTGTTTCAACTGCTGTTGACTTCTCTCTTCACACTGATCATCACAGGGAGGTGAGTTTTAGAAGTACTATAGGCCTTTGTATTGATGTCAGAGTGGTTAGGGACAATAGAGCCCTGAGTACCAGGCCATTAGGACTGATGGAGGACAATAGAGCCCTGAGTACCAGGTCATTAGGACCTGATGGAGGGACAATAGAGCCCTGAGAACCAGGTCATTAGGACTGATGGAGGGACAATAGTTTGATCTCTCTGAGAACAGGCCATTAGGACTGATGGAAGGACAATAGAGCTGAGTACCAGGCCATTAGGACTGATGGAGGGACAATAGAGCCCTGAGTACCAGGTCATTAGGCCTGATGGAGGGACAATAGAGCCCTCAGTACCAGGCATTAGGACCTGATGGAGACACAATAGAGCTCTGATACCAGCCATTAGGACCTGATGGAGGGACAATAAGCCCTGATACCAGGCCATTAGGACCTGATGGAGGGACAATAGAGCCCTGAGTACAGGCCATTAGGACTGATGGAGACACATAGAGCCCTGAGTACCAGATCATTAGGACCTGATGGGAGACCCAATAGAACCCTTAGTACCAGGTCATTAGGACCTGATGGAGGGACAATAGAGCCCTGAGTACCAGGCATTAGGACCTGATGGAGACACAATAGAGCCTGAGTAACAGATCATTAGGCCTGATGGAGACACAATAGAACCTTAGTACCAGGTCATTAGGACCTGATGGAGGGACAATAGAGCCCTGAGTACCAGCCATTAGGACCTGGTGGTACAATATAGCCTGTGTACCAGGCATTAGGACTGGTGGTAACAATATAGCCCTGAGTACATGCCATTAGGACCTGATGGTAACATATAGCGCTGAGTACCAGGCCATTAGTACCTGTGGTAACAATATAGCCTGAGTCCAGGCATTAGGACCTGATGGTAACAATATAGCCCTGAGTACAGGCCTTACGGACTGATGGTAACAATAGAGACTGAGTAACCAGGCCATTAGGACTGATGTAACAATAGAGCCTTTGAGTACCAGGCCATTAGGACCCTGGTGTAAGCAATATAGCCCTGAGTAACAGGCCATAACGCCGTGGTGGTAAATATATAGCCCTGAGTACAGGCCATTAGACCGGTCCGTGGTGAAACAATATATAGCCCTGGAGTACCAGGCCATAGTAAGGACTGAGTTAACAATATAGCTCTGAACCAGCCATTAGGACCTGTGTAACATTATAGCCTGAGTACCCAGCCATTGGACTATGTACAAATAAGGCCACCTGAATCAGGCCATTAGGACCTGATGTAACAATTAGAGCCCTGAGTACCAGGCACATTAGGACTGTGTGGTAGCAATATAGCCCTGAGTACCAGGCCATTAGAACCCTGATGATGTTGGCAGGTTGAGGACCACCAAAGCATGTCCAGAGTGCATAAAAGGAGTTACCGTGACTCAACGTCAAGTGGAATGTCACTGCGGTTATGACCATGACTACCAGTGTGGCGGTATATAGCAGAACACCACAACAGCCTAGACGCAGCCTTATCCGGGCCAAGTATGAGAAGCAGTTTGATCTCTCTGACCTGCCCACGTGAGAAGGGAGCACAGATGGAGAGAGATGAGAGAAGGAGGAGAAGAAGAGAGAGAGAGAGAGAGAGAGGAGAGAGGAGAGAGAGAGAGAGAGAGGAGAGAGGAGAGGAGAGAGAGAGAGAGAGAGCGAGAGAGAGAAGAGAGAGAGGGAGAGACGGAGAGAGAGAGAGAGAGGGAGAGGGAGAGAGACTATACCTGCTAATTATCACAATCCAGAAAAGAGCCGTTAAATTCTACAACCACGTAAAAGGAAGTGATTTCCAAACCTTCCATAACAAAGCCATCACCTACAGAGAGATAAACCTGGAGAAGAGTCCCCTAAGCAAGCTGGTCGTGGGGCTCTGTTCACAAACACAAACAGACCCCACAGAGCCCCAGGACAGCAACACAATTAGACCCAACCAAATCATGACGAAAAGAAAAAGGTAATTATTTGACACATTGGAAAGAATTAACAAAAAAACTGAGCAAACTAGAATGCTTGTAAGAGGTGCGTGACTGGCTGCAGGGAAGAACTGGGTAACAACCAGAGCAGTTTAATAAGCAAAACYGCACCCAGAACAACAAAATATGGGTACAAAATAACCCGTCGCGAACCAGTCAGAGTGCACAAACACATTACCACAAACAATTCCACACACAGACATGGGGGGGAACAGAGGGTTGTATACACGACAAGTAATGAGGGAATGTAAACCAGGTGTGTGGGGYYAAAAAAGACAAAACAAATGGAAAATGAAAGGTGGATRGGCGATGGCTAGAAGACCGGTGACGTCGACCGCCGAACGCCGCCCGAACAAGGAGAGGAACCAACTTCGACGGAAGTCGTGACAATGCTATTTGGCCCGAAACAGAGAGTACACAGTGGCAGAACACCTGCCAAACATATGACCATATCAGAGACACACATTTCCCACAGATTACACAGACCCACAAACACATTTTCAAACAAATCAAACTTTGATAAACTCCCATCTCAATTTGGCGAATTTCTTCCCCTACTATTTGTACTACAACTGTTTGTACATAGTTTTAAACACACTGTACATACTTGATAATATAACATTTGAAAGGTCTTTATGGTTTTGAAACCTTTATGAGTTCAATGTTTACTGTACATCTTTCTGTTGGTGTTGTTTTTGGTTTCATCTCACTTTTGTTTATTGTTTATTTCACTTACTTTGGCAATATAAACATSTTTCCCATGCCAATAAAGCCCTTTGAATTTAATTGAATTGAGAGAGAGAGAGAAAGGGAGGGAGGGAGGGGTGAGAGGAGAGAGAGGAGAGAGAGAGAGGAGAGGGTGGGAGAGAGAGAGAGGAGAGCGCGGGAGATAACTTGCTTGGACATTGTTAATGTGTTTCCCATGCCAATAAAGCCCATACATTGAAATTGGAATTGAGAGAGAGCGAATGAGAGAGGAGAGAAGAGAGGAGAGAAGAGAGAGAGAGAGAAGAGAGAGACAAAGAGAGAGAGAGAGAGAGAGAGAAGAGAGAGAGAGAGAGAGAATGGAAGAGTGAGTGTATAATAATGGTATTGTATCAGGGTGTCAGGCTGGGGGTAACTGGTGCGAGAGAGCAGAGATGAGTGTACAAGGTATTTATTCCACGAACAGCAACAGTATAAAACAAATACTAAAGGTGCGTAAATTACCGGTCACTCGTAAATAACTGGTGTAATAACGAACCCGGCAAACAATACCAGCCAACAAGTAACGACCTGAACATTATATACAAACCGCACACAAACATGGGGAAACAGAGGGTTAAATAATGAACATGTAATTGGGGAAAAGAAACCAGGTGTGTAGAAAACAAAGACAAAACAAATGGAAAATGAGAAGTGAATCGGCGATGCGAAAAGCTGGTGACGTCGACCGCCCGAACGCCCCGGAACAAGAGAAGGACCAACTTCGGCGGAAGTCGTGACAGGGCAGGCGGATTTCTCTAGCTAGTACCCTCGATGTATTGTGGAGAAGGGCAGAAGGATTTCTCTAGCTAGTACCCTCAGATGTATTGTGGAGAAGGGCAGAGGGATTTCTCTAGCTAGTACCCTCAGATGTATTGTGGAGAAGGGCAGAGGGATTTCTCTAGCTAGCACCTTCAGATGTATTGTGAGAAGGGCAGAGGATTTCTCTAGCTAGTACCCTCAGATGTTTGGAGAAGGCAGACGGATTATCTAGCTAGTACCCTCAGATGTATTGTGGAGAAGGGCAGAGGATTTCTCTAGCTAGTACCCTCAGATGATTGTGGAGAAGGCAGGCGGATTTCTCTAGCTAGTACCCTCAGATGTATTGTGGAGAAGGGCAGGCGTTTCTAGCTAGTACCTCAGATGTATTGTGGAGAAGGGCAGAGGGATTTCTCTAGCTAGTACCCTCAGATGTATTGTGGAGAAGGGCAGGCGGATTCTCTAGCTAGTCCCTCAGATGTATTGTGGAGAAGGCAGCGGATTTCTCTAGCTAGTACCCTCAGATGTATGTGGAGAAGGGCAGAGGGATTTCTCTAGCTAGTACCCTCAGATGTATTGTGGAGAAGGGCATGCGGATTATCTAGCTAGTACCCTCAGATGTATTGTGGAGAAGGCAGAGGGATTTCTCTAGCTAGTACCCTCAGATGTATTGTGAGAAGGGCAGAGGATTTCTCAGCTAGTACCCTCAGATGTATTGTGGAGAAGGGCAGAGGGATTTCTCTAGCTAGTACCCTCAGATGTATTGTGGAGAAGGGCAGAGGGATTTCTCTAGCTAGCCCTCAGATTTGTTGTGGAGAAGGCATGCGGATTTTCTAGCTAGTACCCTCAGATGTATGTGGAAGGCAGAGGATTTCTCTAGCTAGACCCTCAGATGTTGTGGAGAAGGGCAGAGGGATTTCTCTAGCTAGTACCCTCAGATGTATTGTGGAGAAGGGCAGAGGGATATATTTAGCTAGTACCCTCAGATGTATTGTGGAGAAGCAGAGGGATTATCTGCTAGTACCTCAGATCAGAGTTGTTTTCAATGTCTGTATGCAGCAGGGAAGAGAGTATCAAACTAAGTCCACAGTTGTTTAGAGTATCAACTAAGTCCACAGTTGTTTAGAGTATCAAACTAAGTCCACAGTTGTTTAGAGTATAACTAAGCACATTAGAGTATCAACTAACCACAGTGTTTAAGTATCAAACTAAGTCCACGTTGTTTAGAGTATCAAACTAAGTCCACAGTTGTTTTAGAGTATCAAACTAAGTCACAGTTGTTTAGAGTATCAAACTAAGTCCACCGTTGTTTAGAGTATCAAACTAAGTCCACAGTTGTTTAGAGTATCAAACTAAGTCCACAGTTGTTTAGAGTATCAAACTAAGTCCACGGTTGTTTAGAGTATCAAACTAATCCACGTATGTTTAGAGTACAAACTAAGTCCACAGTTGTTTAGAGTATCAAACTAAGTCCACCGTTGTTTAGAGTATCAAACTAAGTCCACCGTTGTTAGAGTTATACGAGTATAACGAAAACTAAGTCCACAGTTGTTTAGAGTATCAAACTAAGTCCACAGTTGTTTAGAGTATCAAACTAAGTCCACAGTTGTTAGATATCAAACTAAGCCACAGTTGTTTAGAGTATCAAACTAAGTCCACAGTTGTTTAGAGTATCAAACTAAGTCCACTTGTTTAGGTATCAAACTAAGTCCACAGTTGTTTAGAGTCAAACTAAGTCCACAGTTTGTTTAGAGTAGTATAAACTAAGTCCACAGTTGTTTAGAGTATCAAACTAAGTCCACAGTTGTTTTAGAGTATCAAACTAAGTCCACAGTTGTTTAGAGTATCAAACTAATCCACGTTGTTTAAAGTATCAAACTAAGTCCACCGTTGTTTAGAGTATCAAACTAAGTCCACAGTTGTTTAGAGTACAAACTAAGTCCACAGTTGTTTAGAGTATCAAACTAAGTCCACCGTTGTTTAGAGTATCAAAACTAAGTCCACAGTTGTTTAGAGTATCAAACTAAGTCCACCGTTGTTAGAGTATCAAAACTAAGTCCACAGTTGTTTAAAGTATCAAACTAAGTCCACCGTTGTTTAGAGTATCAAACTAAGTCCACAGTTGTTTAGAGTATCAAACTAAGTCCACAGTTGTTTAGAGCATCAAACTAAGTCCACAGTGTTTAGATATCAAACTAAGTCCACAGTTGTTTAGCTCTGTGCAGTAGGGAGGAGGGCCAGGGGTGAGACTCTTCAGACTGGGTTAACAAATCAAATGTATTATATAGCCCTTCGTACATCAGCTGATATCTCAAAGTGCTGTACAGAAACCCAGCCTAAAACCCCAAACAGCAAACTAATGCAGGTGTAGAAGCACGGTGGCTAGGAAAAACTCCTAGAAAGGCCAACAGAACTCAGAACTCAGTTAACAGAACTCAGTGACCGGCTGCTTGGTCTGGACTTGTCTGGACTGGTCTGGTCTGGTCTGGATGGTCTGGACTGGTCTGTCGGTTGGCCTCTTTTAATATTTGTGTGGTAGATAAATCAAAACAAATGAATCAAAATAAATAAGGGATAAATGTACAGTGACTCTTGGGTCTGTCTGTGGTCTGAAGAGAGAAAGAAAGATAGAGGGATGGTAAACAGGCCACAGCAACCACAGGAGGAGGGGAAGAGAGGAGGAGGAGGAGCGATACAGCAGTCTTCAGTGGTTATCTGGGGATTAGTCTTTAACCAGTCAGAGTCCTCTCTGTTATAATGACCTAAGAGATCTCTACCAGTCCTTTAGTCTCTCTCTTTTTCTCTCTTCTTCCCTCCCTCCCTCCCTCCCTCCCACCTGTGTAAATTGGCTCTTGGGTAAACACAACACATGAGCTAGATTCATGTGGTTAGTACTTCCATTTCTGGACCAGGGGTTTCCTGTTACAGCCAGGAGAACACATATTCTCTCATTCCTGATTCCTTCCAGATGATCTGAGGTGGTGGCTTCCTCTCACCTGGAAGTGAGTGCATTTGGTCGGGATGCATTCATAAAGTGCAATTTGCAATTTTGCTAAATTTGCTATAAAATACTGTCTTTTGCAATGTCAAATAGTCTGTCCATGGCATGCATACCTAATACTAAACAAAAATATAAAAACGCAACATGCAACAATTTCAACAATTCATATAAGGAAATCAGTCAATTGAGATAAATCTATTAGGTCCTAATCTATGGATTTCTCATGACTGTTGGGACAATACTGTATGTGATTTAGAGTGGGTCCAGGGTTTCTGGGATGATGGTGTTGATGTGAGCCTTGACCAGCCCCTTAAAGCACTTCATGGCTACAGATGTGAGTGTTTACGGGGGTCTAGTCATTTAGACAGGTTAGCTTGGCGTTCTTGGGCACAGGGACTATTGTGGTCTGCTTGAAACATGTAGGTATTACAGACTGGGTCAGGGAGAGGTGGAAAATGGCAGTGAAGACACCCGCCAGGTGGTCAGGGCATGCTCCGAGGACGCATCCTGGTAATCCGCCTGGCCCCGCGGCCTAGTGAATGTTGACCTGTTTAAAGGTCCTACTTACATCGCGCTACGGAGAGCGAGATCACACAGTCGTCCGGAACTGCTGGTGCTCTCATGCATGGTTCAGTGTTATTGGCCTCGAAGCGAGCATGGAAGGCATTTAGCTCGTCTGGTAGGCTAGCCTCGCTGGGCAGCTCGTGGCTGGTTTTCCCTTCGTAATTCTGTATTGACGCTTTGCCTGTTTGATGGCTCATCGGAGGTCGTAGTGTTTTTTTTATAAGCGTCCAGATTAATGTTCCGTACCTTGA
The DNA here is from genome assembly GCF_002910315.2 of Salvelinus sp. IW2-2015. Taxonomy (NCBI): domain Eukaryota; kingdom Metazoa; phylum Chordata; class Actinopteri; order Salmoniformes; family Salmonidae; genus Salvelinus; species Salvelinus sp. IW2-2015. Next base: position 8,145 of record NW_019948918.1, read on the forward strand.
AAGCGGCAGCTCTAGCTGATGTTGTCTGTAATCCATGGCTTCTGGTTGGGATATGTACGTCCGGTCACTGTGGGGACGACGACTTCGATGCACTTATTAATGAAGCCGGTAACTGATGTGGTAAACCCCTGGAACATATTCCAGTCTCTGCTAGCGAAGCAGTCCTGTAACTTAGCATCCGCTTCAACGGACCACTTCCATATTAAGCGCGTCACTGACGTTTTTACTAGTTTCTGTCACAAGTTCTCCTTGCAGTTGTGATCATTCTTAATAGTCCATTAATAAAGAACAACTTTTGTGTAAACGTTTTGGTTTTAAACGACATCCACCCTACAGCTATGCCGGGAGGTGAAACCAAGGACATGCTGTAATAACAACGAGGGTTTTGGACAATGTAGAATATGAAAACCCCGGTGTCCAGTTCACCGAGCAGACTTCAATACGGCTGGTCGAGTTAATAATAATCTGTATATAATAAAGAAGAAGAACGGGCGACCTGGTCACTGAGATCCATCGCTTTCTATTGCTTCTATTGTATTGCTATTATAGCTGTTATCAATTTAAAAAAAGAAAAAAAGAGCTTCACTAAAATATATATTTATATAGAGGATATTATAACGTTTTTTTTAAAGTAGGATGTACTCTGGTGATCCGCTGCACGTTACGAAGCTATAAGAGATGAGTTTTTTTTTGAGAAGCTGCTGACTTGTAATTCCATGAGTTTCTGGACGCACTGCCCAATGGAACTCCTTCACCACATCATAACTCCACTGTGTTCTTATGAGGAGAGAGAAGAGAACTGGCCTGTAAAGCGCGCTAGCTCCGACGGCTGGTATTCACAGTCCTTTCATCCGCAGAGACCACCCCCCCCCCCCTCCCCCGCCCCCCCCCCTTCAACGTCTGTATTCACATTGTCCTTTCATCCCAGGAAGTCCCCCCCCCCCTCAAAGTCTGTATTCACCATGTCTTGTCATCCCAGAGCCCCCCCCCCCCCCAACGCTTGTATTTCACTAGTCTTCCATCCCAGAGCCCCCCCCTCCACCATAAGCCGTTATTCACATGTCCTTCATCGACCCAGCCCCCCCCCAACGTCCTGTTATTCACATTTCTTCTTTCATCCCAGAGCCCCCCCCCCCCCCCCCCCCTCAACGTCCGTTTTCACATGTCCTTCCATCCCCAGAGCCCCCCCCTCACGTTCTGATTCACATGTCCTTTCTCCAGGAACCCCCCCCCCCCTCCCCCCCCACCCCCCCGCACCTCCACAGGGCCCCCCCGCCCCCCCCCCCCCCCAACGTCTGTATTCATGTCCTTTCAATCCACAGAGCCCCCCCCCCCCCCCCACAAATTCCGTATTCACAGTGTCCTTTCATCCACAGCCCCCCCCCCTCCCCCCCAACCTACACACACACACCCTTTTAACCCTAACCCCCAACGTTTTCAAGGCATTAAGAGACGTTTATGAGGGAATTAATGAAAGCAATTCACAGTTTAACAGTGATGATAAAACCAAGATGAGTTGTTGTTGTCAAGAGTTCAACATTGGAGCCTATTGTGGTGTTTGGTTTAACACTCTCTGCTCTGACCTCTGTCTCAGCTCTAAGCGCCCGGGTGGGTTAAGTTGGCTAGCAGGAACCACTTATTGGTCAACGGCTTTTTTAAATGCCCGGCGTGATTGGTTGAGAGATTTGAAATGTGTAGGGTGGAGATGTCAACAGTTCAAGTGTAGTTAAGCGTTTTAATTAGTGTTGTCGACTGGTGGTGGTGAGCAAACAGTTCTGCTGAACAGAGACGCCGCAGAGCCAATAAAACAAATACTTAGATCCTAAAGTCTGTTTCAAACTATATCTCCAAACCCATATGACACATGCAGAAAGCCTACTTATCTACATGGTTATATATCTTCACAGCTATTTTAGGCAGCACAAACAAGTGCCAGAGAATTTCAGTTTCAACGTTAAGGGCATTTGTTCTAACATACATTGATGTTGGTGACTATTTAGGGAGCGTCAAACAAAGGCCTATATAAGTCCAACTTTAAGCCATTTTCACATAATGATGTTGTGCACTACTAGGGACGTTCAAAATATGTGCCTAGTATCAAGTATCAAAATACAAGTTCATATGTATTTCTATCATACTTTTGCATGTCTGGATTAAGTGTAGGTTAGGGTATACTTTATTAGTATAACAGTACATCAGAAATGTAATTCAGACCCTTGACTTTTCCACATTTTGTAAAGTACAGCATATTCCAAAAATTGATTTCAATTGTTTTCCCCCCTCATCAATCTACACACAATAGCCCCCCCAAATGACAAAGAAAAAGATGGTTTGTAGAAATCCTTTGGCCCAAATTTTTATAATAAAAATGAAAATATCGACATTTACATAAGCTATGTCAGCCTTTACTCAATACTTTGTTGAATCACCTTTGGCAGTGATTACGCCTCAAGTTCTTCTGGGTTGATAGCTAAACGCTTGCGGCACACCTGTATTTGGGGAGTTTCTCCCATTTCTTCTCTGCAGAATCCTCTCAGGCTCCGCAGCGTTGATGGGAAGCGTCGCTGCCACACTATTTTCAGGTCTCAGAGATGTTCAATTGGGTTCAAGTCCGGGCTCTGGCTGCCACTCAAAGGACATTCAGAGACATGTCCGAAGTCAGTCTGCATTGTTTGTCTGTGTGTTAGTGTCACTGTCTGTTGGAAGGTGAACCTTCCCCCAGTCTGAGGTCCTGAGTGCTCTGGAGCATGTTTCATAAGGATCTTGTGATTTGCTCTGTCATCTTTCCCTCGATCCTTACTAGTCTCCGCAGATGAAACACATCCCACATGATGCCACCACATACTTCACCGTAGCGGATGATGCAATTCCTTCGACTCTTGGCTGGGTTTGTGCTTCTGACATGCTCTGTCAACTGTGGGACCTTATATATAACAGTGATGTGCCTTCCAAATCACGTCCATCATTTGAAATTTACCAGGTGGACTCCAACTCAAGTTGTAAGAAACATTCAGGTGATCAATGGAAACAGGATGGCAGCGGGCTCAATTTAAGTCTAAAGTCCAAAGAGGTCTGAAATAATGCATTTAATCCATTTTCAGAAAAAGGCTGTAACTTAACAAAAATTTGACAAAAGTCAAAGGGGCTGCAATACTTTCCCAAAGCAATGTAACATGTATACTATATGTTATATAACTCTACACGTCTACTGGAATAACTGTTATAAACTGTATAACTGCTGATAACTGTAATAACTATATAACTGTAATACTGTTATAATGTATAATGTATACTGTGGTTATACGTATAACTATATTCTACTGTATAAACTGTATAACTGTATAACTGTATAACTGCTAATAATGTTATAACTATATAACTGTTATCCTGTATAACTGTAAATGTATACGGTATACTACAAGTTAACTGTAACTGTATACTGTATAACTGTAAACGAGAATGTATAAACTACTTATAACTGTATACTGTATAACTGATTGTATACTGTATAATGTATACTGTAATAACCTGAATATAAGTATACTGTATAACTGTATAACTGTAAAACTGTATAACTGTATAACGTTAAAACTGTATAACTGTATAACTGTATAACTGTTATAACTGTATAACGTAACGTTGGATCAGATACCATTGTTGCCAGTACATACAAAGTCTTTGCCTGGGGGTAACAACAAGAGCTGTTCACACATACAGCGCTCCCATAGACCTTGGTTAGTCTACACTGGGCTAGATGTTTCAGAGCCATAGTAGAATCATTTGGATTGCTGAGACACTGACAAACTACGGTAATTAACGGGCGGGAACAATATAAGAGAAACCAACAATACAGTCACTGGAAAATGTTTTGAGTGTGCCGAGATTTATTTCCGTAATTACAGCGGACGACACTAATATCCCACAGTATCAAGTTGTTAAACCACATCTTCTCAGTCTAAACCAATCCTTTCCTAATTGTAGGCAATCATGTTGGTTTGTAATAAACAGAGAGTTTTCACCCCTAGTTTATCTTCAGAGCATGACTTCCAACACCATGTTTCTGACTCTGTTCTGCCTGTGATGTAAAAGTTTTCCAACACCATGTATCTGACCTGTTCCTGCCTGTGATGTAAAAAAGTTTTCCAACACCATGTATCTGACTCTGTTCTGCCTGTGATGTAAAAAGGTTTTCCAACACCATGTATCTGACTCTGCCTGCCCTGTGATGTAAAAGGTTTTCCTGCACCATGTATCTGACTCTGTTCCTGCCTGTGATGTCAGAGTCTGCTGACTCCAAGACATGATGTCAGAGTTCCGGAATGTACCTCCACGGAACCCCTTCACGGGGGTTAGTCTGATCTGACAGATCGCCGCCACACACACACACACACACACACACACACACACACACACACACACACACACACACACACACACACACACACACACACACCACACACACACACACACACACACACACACACCGCACACCACACACACACACACACCACACACCACACACACACACACACACACACACACCTAATGTGTTGTTGTACTGCTGGTGTAGCAAAACTAGAGGAAGATGAAATGTTAGGTTTGTCATTGGGCTGGTTGGTAGTACTGTTCCTTCAACGCCCTAGATGTGTAACATGATGGGTAATTACACACACGCGGCCTGGCACACACACACACACACACAAACACACACACACACACACACACACACACACACACACACACACAATGGCACTGCAGTGGATAGCTGACCAATTTTTTTTTTTACTGATCTTAACTGTTTTGTACATATTTTTTACCCCACGAGAGCAGTGCTTCTCCTGGCCGTATGATTTTAATGAAGAAACTCAAATCCGTTTTACCTCATTTGTTACCAGAATGTCACCTGTGCAACAAGAGGTGTAAAAACTCCTAGACCACCTTACTCCACACACAGAAACACAAAACTCTCCCTCACCCTCCCTTTGGCAAATCTTACCATAACTCTATCCTCCTGATTCCTGCCTTTACAAGCCAAGAAACTCAAACAGGAAGACTACCAGT
>NW_019948919.1:0-9178 GCF_002910315.2 Salvelinus sp. IW2-2015
GTGTGTGTGTGTGTCCGAATTAGGACGTGCAGGTAGTCATTGGTGGGTTATACAATGAGTTTCAGGTGGAGACATGGCAAAGGGGGTGTCAAGGGGTTAGAGGTGGAGAGGTGTCAAGTGGTTAGAGGTGGTTTCAGGAAGAGAAGTGGAGGGGTGTCAAGGGGTTAGAGATTCGTGACTGCAATATGTCTCCATGGCAACAGTCAATGAGAGCTAGTCCATGTGATGGAATGGCTGCTGATCAAGAGAAGGAGTGAGGGAGGGAGAGAGAGAAAGTGAGAAGGAAAAGAAAGGAGGAATCAAGTTGAAGCAGTTGCCATGGTGACACCATTGCAGCTGTCTGTGTATTGGTCTGTGTGTGTGTGTCAGCTGCTGTTTTGTGTTTTGTGTAACATATTTGCTATAGAACCAGACTTGGCAACCAATTTTTTTTATTTTTTTTATTTAACTAGGCAAGTCCGTTAAGAACACATTCCTATTTACAATGACGGCCTACCAGGGAACAGTGGGTTAACTGCCTTGTTCAGAACAACAGATTTTTATCTTGTCAGTTCGGGGATTCAATCTAGCAACCTTTCGGTTACTGGCCCAACGCTCTAACCACTAGGCTACCTGCCGCCGCAACCAGTAACAGGATCTCTCTGCCTGTCTCTCTCTGTCTCTGTCTCCGTCTCTCTCTCTGGCTTTCTCTCTCTCTCTGTCTTTCTCTCTGACATCTCTCTCTCTGTCTTTCTCTCTGACATCTCTCTTTCTGTTTTCTCTGTCTCTGCCTCTCTGTCTCTGTCTCTCTCTCTGTCTCTGTCTCTCTCTCTGTCTTTCTCTCTCTCTCTGTCTTTCTCTCTGTCTTTCTCTCTCTGTCTTTCTCTCTGACATCTGTCTTTCTCTGTCTCTGTCTGTCTCTCTCTCGCTCTGTCTCTCTCTCGAAGAGATACTAGAGTGGTTATTTAGGTTGCTGTTCTTCTCCGCTGCTCCCTCATATGAATTATCCCCCAGCCCAGGCGCTTGGTAGACACACACACACGTTTGTTTCAGCCCATTCTCTTGCCAAATACGCCAAGAGGTGCCGATTCTCCTGGTACCGGATTACGTTTGGACTGGACGAAATGTGAAAGCAATACCGTCCACTAGGGGCAACATGAGCGCCTATTACCTTCCAGTAGGCTGGCGGCTTGCTAGGGCATTGTGAACGGGAATGGTGGATGGGCGTTTAAGCAGCACTCTGCAGCTCCGAAGGTTCCGTGTTCAATCCCAGTGCTAGACATTAGTTTTCCCTAACCTTAATCTTAACCCCTAACTCTAAAACTGAACCTACTCCTAACCGTAAACCTAACCCCAAAGCCTAATTCTAACCCTAAACCTAAGCCTAAAATAGCCTTTTTCCCTGTGGGGACCGGCGACATGTCCTCACTTGTCCGATTGTCCTTGTTTTACTATCCTTGTGAGGACTTCTAGTACCCACAAGGATAGTCAAACCACACACAGACAGACAGACACAGACACTGGGACTAGAGTCCTGCATCGGGTCGGATATCCGCAGTTCACCACGGTTGGCCTGAAAAAAAAGTCAGCTGGCGGGGGTAATGAAAAACTTATTTCAACCCGCGGGTCGTCTTGCGGATCAGAACAATTTYGGTTCGGAAATGTTTTAAATCAAGAGAATATATTTTTGGCGTTTTGCATTTGTCATTTGTGCTCCCTCTCCGGCCTCTAGGTCACCAGGCTGCTCGTTATGGYGCACACCTGTCACCATCGTTACGCGCACCTGCGCGTCATCAGACTCACCTGGACTCCATCACCTCCCTGATTACCTTCACTATATATGTCACTGCCTTTGGTTCCTTCCTCAGACGTTAGTGTTTCTGTTTCATGTCTGTTCGTCGTTTCTTTTTTTGTATTAAGTTACGTTTATTTAGTAAAACACTCACTCCCTGAACTTGCTTCCTGACTCTCAGCGCACATCGTTACAGAATAACACCTCACCTAAGGGAAGCATCAGGGAGTGTTATTTATTTTTATATATTTTGGGGGGGGGGGGGATTCGGTGGGAATAACGTCGGGCTACAGGCTCCCCTGCCTCAGCCAGCTCGTCGGGCTTTCATGCATTCGCCGGATAACCAGGTTCCCCTGCCTCAGCCGGTCTGTCAGGTTCCCCTGCCTCAGCCGGTCTGTCAGGTTCCCCTGCCTCAGCTGGTTCTGTCCAGCGCTGCCTGCCTCACCGGTATCGTTCAGGTTTCCCCTGCCTACAGCGGTCTGTCAGGTTCCCCGCGCTCAGCGGTCTGTCAGGTTCCCCGCGCCCCAGTCAGCGAAGCCTCTTGATCCCCCAGGGATCGTCGTCTTGTTAGCGTGTCCTGCGGCTCCGAGCTGAACGCGCCGGGGGAGGCGGTCACGTTCAAGTTGCTTCTCTCTCCGGTGCTCTAGGTCCGCCATTCCTCCCGCTCTCAGCCTGGACTGGACAGGTTGGTATCCCCGCCTTTCAGCAGATGGTGACCGTCCGCTCCCTGAGTTCCCCGGGAATCTCCACTTTCTGGTCGGCGTCTGCCGGCGGGAGCCGCCTGTTCAGGGAGGCGGTACTGTCAAGTTGCTCCCCTCCGGCCTCTCGGTCACCAGGCTGCTGCTTAATGGCGCACACCTGCTCCCATCATGTTACACCACCCAAGCGGCGTTCACGGACTCCACCTGGCTCCATCACCTCCCCTGTTCACCTCACTATTAGACGGTCACTCCCTTTGGTTCCTTCCCCAGGTGTTATTGTTTCTGTTTCAGTTTCATGTCTGTTCGTGGTTTCTTGTTTTGTATTACGTTACGTTTATTTATTAAAACACTCCCTCCCTGAACTTGCTTCCCGACTCTCAGCGCACACGTTACAGCATTGTGTTGCAAATTGAATTCTGTGAGCGGTGAGGCAGACAGGCTACCAGACACAGAGTGGATCAGGGAACTGTGCATTATTTGTGTGGTGCTGGAAGTTATATTTCACACCCCGCACACTACCACCACTTTATAAACAGTATCTGAAAGCCCGTATACACCCATGTCCCCATTAGACTCACAGATCTACTACACCACCAGGCATAATCCAATATATCCCATTGTCACACTGATATTATGATGTTGATTCTACAGGTATGGCCTAAAGTTGTTCTTTGTTCTTGATGGAGGAACATTCATTGACTTTCTTTTTCTACCTCTCTCACTCTTCTTCTCCTTTGTGTGTGTGTGTGTGTGTGTGTGTGTGTGTGTGTGTGTGTGTGTGTGTGTGTGGTGTGTCTGAAGACATCCGTGACCGCAGGAAGAAGCCGGTGATGCTGTTCATTCACGGCGGCTCCTACATGGAAGGAACCGGAAACATGTTTGACGCCAGCGTCCTCGCCGCCTACGGCAATGTCATCGTGGTCTCTATGAACTATCGTCTGGGCGTGCTCGGTAAAATCTGATTACTTCTGTATCTACACACACACTCACACGTGTACGCACACACACACACTGTTTCCCAGTTATCTGAAATAGACGATTTCCTCCATCTGGTGATGGGAAAAGATTTTGAAGGAGAAATGCAATACAGAGGAAATATCTCCCATCCTTTCAACTATCTGTTTTCTCCAAGGTTTCTACACAGAATTCCACTGTTGATTGCTCTTGTCTGCAGAGTTCCTCTGATGTAAGGCTTGGAATCGATTGATCTGGTCTGATGCAAGTGCTCTGTGCGTAGACAGAGTCAGAGTGTGCTCCCTGTAAATATATTTATTTTTACAAGACAGAAATATTGGAGCGAGGCATAGTCATGCAAATGAAAGTTGGCCCAGGCATCTTTATAGGGTCAGAAATATACTTCCCTATTTCTCTCTTTAACTGCACATCAACTCAGAGCAGAGCAGAGCAGAGCAACAGAACATATATCACTTATATTTCATCTTACAAAAGTAGAAGTAGATAAAAATCGAGTCGGTTTATTAAGGCCTATCACACTGTGATGCAACTGCATGCCAGGTCGCAGTTGTAAATGAGAACTTCTTGTTCCAACTGGCCTACCTAGTTAAATAAAGAAAATGCTGTAACTTTAATTAGCCCTATCACACTGTGATAGCATGCTGTACTTTATTAAAGGCCTATCACACTGTGATGAAACTTTTGAAAGCAGCCCATAGGGTCTGTAATAGAGATATTCATTGAGTGTACAAACATTAGGACATCTTTCCAGCATAGACTGACCAGGTGAAAGCTATGATCCTTATTGATGTCACTTTGTTGAAGGGGATTTGACAGGTGTCGATGAGGGGAGAGAGCGGGATGTGCGATGGCGGGGAGGAGAATGGCGGGAGGAGAGAGGGTGTCGAGTGACGGGTGAGAGTCGGTGTCCGATGACGGGGAGGAGTCGGTGTCGATGACGGGAGGAGTCGGTGTCAGATGACGGGGAGGAGTCGGGTGTCGATAGCGGGAGGAGTCAGGTGTCGATGACGGGGATGAGTAGAGTGTGATGAGGGGAGGAGACGGGTGTAGATGAGGGAGAGGTAGACGGGTGTGATAGGGAGGATGTGTCGGAGGGGAGGAGTCAGGTGTCGATGAAAGGGGGAGAGACGGTTGATCGATGACGGGAGAGAGATCAGGTGTCGATGAGGGGGGAGTAGGTGTCGATGGAAGGGAGTGATACGGTGTCGATGACGGGGAAGTCAGGTGTCGAGATGGGGAGGAGTAGGTGTCGATGAAGTGGAGGGAGCGGTTGTCGATGAAGTGGAGGAAACAGGTGTCGATGACGGGGAGGAGACAGGGTCGATGAAGGGAGGAGACGGAATTTTTAATGTACCAACAGCAGACACAATAATGCTTAAGAAAAGCAGTGAGAAATCTGAAAGCTGCCTGTATCATACACTACTGTAACTGTCAGTTTTATAGAGACACAACTACACACACACACACAAAGTTGATGATTTGACCGTTTATTTGACACAATTTCACTTTATTCATATATCCAATGCGATGAATGACATATTAATGTGAAATTAGTATATGTGTGTGGTAAGTGCATGCGGATATGTGTGTGTGTGTGTGTCATCCTATATATTGTAGGAGGTTGTAAGGCTCTGTGTGTGTTCTCAGTTCAGTAACGCTGAACATGGTGATTTGGAATGGCCTGTATGTTAGTTATTATAAAGAAGTGCACAGGAGTGCAGTAAAACTTAGTACCTAAGGTCGTGTGTGTTTTGTTTGTGGGTGTGGTTCATACCCTCGTGTTTTCTCTCTTTCTCGCCACGCACGCAGACGCACGCACGCACGCACGCACACGCACGCACAGCACTCACGCAGCACAGCACGAGCACATACACACACACACACAACACATTACCACACACACAACACAAACAAACACAGCCTGAGTGATCACTGCACCTAGGTTTGTCTCTGAAACTCATGTCTAGTGTCTGGTGATTTATTCCCAGCTTCAGTTGAGCCCTACCTGAATACACCACATAACATTAGCTATATACCTGCAATACACCCAATAACATTAGCTGTACTACGCAACACCTATAACATTAGCTGTATACACCTGCAATACATCCCACATAAATTAGCTGTATACCCTGCAATACACCCTCATAACATTAGCTGTATACCCTGCAATACACTCCCATAACATTAGGCTAGTATACCTGCAATACACCACAATAACATTAGCTGTATACCCTGCAATACACTCCCATAACATTAGCTGTATACCCTGCAATACACCCACATAACATTAGCTGTATACCCTGCAATACCCACATACCATTAGCTGTATACCCTGAATACACACATCTTACCTGCATACACCACATAACATTAGCTGTATACCTGCAATAAGCACCACATAAATTAGCTGTATACCCTGCAATACACACCATTCAACATTAGCTGTTACCTGCATATCACCCACATAACATTAGCTGTAACCCTGCAATACACCACATAACATTAGCTGTATACCCTGCAATACACCATAACATTAGCTGTATACCCTGCAATACACCCACATAACATTAGCTGTATCCTGCATACCTCCCAATAACATTAGTGTATAACTGCAATACACCACATAACATTAGCTGTACCTGGCATACACCGCATAACATTAGCTGTATACCTGGCAATACACCAAATAACATTAGCTGTATACCCTGGCAATAATCCCAATAACATTAGCTGTAATCACGCGCAATACCAAACATAACATTAGCTGTATACCCTGCAATACACCCCCCATAACATTAGCTGTATACCTGCAATACTCCCCATAACATTAGCTGTATACCTGCAATACACCCAATAAGCATTACTATACCTGCAATAAACCCATAGCATTAGCTGTATACCCTGCATACACCCCCATAACATTAGCTGTATACCCTGCAATACACCCCCATAACATTAGCTGTATACCTGCAATACACTCCAATCACATTAGCTGTATACTGCAATACACTCCCATAACATAGCTTGTATACCCTGCATACAACCCCCATAACATTAGCTGTATACCCTGCAATACACCCCCATAACATTAGCTGTATACCTGCAATACACTCCCCATAACATTAGCTGTTACTGCAATACACCCCCATAAATTAGCTGTATACCCTGCAATACACCCCCAATAACATGTAGCTGTATACCTGCAATACGACCCCATAACATTAGCTGTATACCTGCAATACACTACCCCATAACATAAGCTGTATCCCTGCAATAACCCATAACTAGCTGTATAACCCTGCATATACACCCCCATACATTAGCTGATACCTGCAATACACCCCCCTATACATTAGTATACCCTGAATACCCCCAATAACATTAGCTTGTATACCCTGCAATACACCCTCCATAACATTAGCTGTATACCTGCAATACACCCGCCATAACATAGCTGTATACCTTGCATACACTCCCCATAACATTAGCTGTATACCCTGCAATAACCCCCATAACATTAGCTGTACACCCTGCAATCACCTCCCATGACATTAGCTGTATACCCTGCAATACACCCCCATAACATTAGTGTATACTGCAATCACTCCCATACATTACTGTATCTGCAATAACCCCATAAACATTAGCTGTATACCTGCAATACACTTTCCCAATAACCCCATAACATAGTGTATACCGCCATACACACCCCCATAACATTAGCTTATACCTGTCAATCACCCATCACATTCGTGTATCCCTGCTATAACACCTCATAACATTAGCTGATACCATTAAATTCCCCCTTAAATTATGTAAGGGAGTGCGTAACTGGCGGCAGGGAAGTCAGAGCGCAGGAGAGAAAACTGGGTAATCAACGGAGCAGTTTTATTCATAAAACCGGAAACCAGAACAACAAACAAATGGGTACAAAACCCGTCGCGCACCAGAGAAAACGTGCACATGCACTTACAATAAACAATTCAGAGTCACGCCGTTAAAAGAAGAGGACCAAGGGGCAGCGTGGTGACGCGAACAAAACACAAACACTACAAAACAAATCGTGAAGCTAAAGGCTATTTGGCCCGACAAAAGTCAACTTCCACAAAGACAGGTGGAAAAAGGGCTACCTAAGTATGGTTTCTCAATCAGAGACAACGATAGCAGCTGCTCTGATTGAGAACACACGGACCAAACACAAAGAAATAGAAATAAAGAAACTAGAATTCCCACCCTAGTCAACCCTGTCCTAACAAATAGAGAATAAAAGCCTCTCTATGGCATGCGGACATCCGCACAAGACATGGAGGAACAGAGGGTTAAAATACACAACATGTAATGAGGGAATTGGACAGGTGTGTGGGAAGACAAGACAAAAATGAAAAGTGGATCGATGATGGCTAGAAGACCGGCGACGCGACCGCCGCTGAACAAGGAAGGACCGACTTCGGCGAAGTCGTGAACATTTTAGCTGTATACCATTCAATTGCCCTATATAACATTAGCTGTATACCATTCAATTCCCCATATCATGAGTTGAAAAAATTCAATTCCCCCCACAACATTAAGTGTATACATTCATCCCCCAAATTAGCTGTATACCATTCATCCCCCATAACATTAGGTTACATTTTATTTAACATCTACGGTAGCCTTATGGTTTTGAAACATCACCAGCACAGCGCTTATATTTCTCCCAGTTCTCACATCCATCTCTGACAGGTGAGTTTAATCACACGTCGTCTATCCCTCCTTCCCTCCTTCATCGCTCATCTCCCTGTACCAGTGCTGTCTGTGTGGATGTCATGTTGTTTTAATCCGGCGATCTCTGTCTAGTCCCTGATTTAAAACACTCTCAACCCCCTGTGTCTGTAGCATTGATTAAAATACAGTGTGTGTGTGTGTGTGTGGGTTGTGTGTGATGTGTGTGTGTGTGTGTGTGTGTGTGTGTGTGTGTGTGGTGTGTGTGTGTGGTGTGTGTGTGTGGTGTGTGTGTGTTGTGTGTGTGTGTGTGTGGAGAGCGAGAACAAACCTCTCACTCCATCACTCCGACTCTCTGATTGAAGCCATGACCAGCAACTGGTCGCCAGGGACAATGGCGATTACCAGGGTAATACCACGGTAATTACGCCACACTACTACTACAGTAGCCTGGCACAGAAGAATGGCTCTTGTAGCTTTTAGCTTCACATTAGCATTTTGTTGTTAAAGTGTTACACTGGTTTGGTCTGTGGCTATCGCAATATAGCTAGCGCTATTTTAATCCACAAGCACAGAAGGACACCCATGTAGAAGGCTCATACATACTGTTGAAGTGGGAAGTTTATGCATGTTAGGTTGTAGTCATTAAAACTCATTTATCAACCACTCCACATTCCTTGTTAACAAAATATAGTTGTTTGGCAGTCGGTTAGGAATCTACTTTGTGCATGACACAAGTAATTTTTCCAAACAATTGTTTACAGACAGATCATTCACAGTATCACAATTCCAGTGGGTCAGAAGTTTACATACATGAGTTGACTGTGCCTTTAAACAGCTTTGGAAAATACCAGAAATAATGTATGCTTTAGAAGCATCTGATAGGCTAATTGACATAATTTGAGTCACTGGAGGTGGACCTGTGGATGTATTTCAAGGCATACCTTCAACTCAGTCGCTCTTTGCTTGACATCATGGGAAATCAAGAAAATCAGCCAAGACCTCAGACGAAGAATGGTAGACCTCC
>NW_019948919.1:10936-13199 GCF_002910315.2 Salvelinus sp. IW2-2015
CCCCCATAACATTAGCTGTATACCCTGCAATACACCCCTCGTAACATTCGCTGTATACCCTACAATACACCACTCATAATATTAGCTGTATACCCTACAATACACCACTCATAACATTAGCTGTATACCCTGCAATACATCCCCTTTGAACATTAGCTGTATACCATTAAATTCCCCCCTTAACATTATGTTAGGGAGTGCGTAACTGGCGGCAGGGAAGTCAGGCGCAGGAGAGCAAAACTGGGTAATCAACGGAGCAGTTTTATTTATAAAACCACCGGAAACCAGAACAACAAACAAATGGGTACAAAACCCGTCGCGCACCAGAGAAAACGTGCACATGCACTTACAATAAACAATTCCAGAGTCACAGCCGTTAAAAGAAGAGGACCAAGGGGCAGCGTGGTGACGCCGAACAAAACAACAAACACTACAAAAACAAATCGTGAAGCTAAAGGCTATKTGCCCGAAACAAAAGTCAACTTCCCACAAAGACAGGTGGAAAAAAGGGCTACCTAAGTATGGTTCTCAATCAGAGACAACGATAGACAGCTGCCTCTGATTGAGAACCACACCCGGCCAAACACAAAGAAATAGAAATAAAGAAACTAGAATTCCCACCCTAGTCACACCCTGGCCTAACCAAAATAGAGAATAAAAGCCTCTCTATGGCCATGGCGGGACATCCGCACAAAGACATGGGGRGAACAGAGGGTTAAATACACAACATGTAATGAGGGAATTGAGACCAGGTGTGTGGGAAGACAAGACAAAAATGAAAAGTGGATCGATGATGGCTAGAAGACCGGCGACGCCGACCGCCGCCTGAACAAGGAGAGGAACCGACTTCGGCGGAAGTCGTGACACATTAGCTGTATACCATTCAATTGCCCCCTATAACATTACATTTACATTTACATTTAAGTCATTTTGCAGACGCTCTTATCCAGAGCGACTTACAAATTAGCTGTATACCATTCAATTCCCCCCATATCATGAGTTGAAAACCATTCAATTCCCCCCCATAACATTAGCTGTATACCATTCAATTCCCCCCATAACATTAGCTGTATACCATTCAATCCCCCCCCATAACATTAGGTACATTATTTAACATCTACGGTAGCCTTCATGGTTTTGAAACATCACCAGCTCCAGCGCTTATATTTCTCCCAGTCTCCACATCCATCTCTGACCAGGTGAGTTTAATCACACGTCGTCTATCCCCTCCTTCCCTCCTTCATCGCTCATCTCCCTGTACCAGTGTCTGTCTGTGTGATGTCATGTTTTATCCGGCTCGATCTCTGACTCTAGTCTCTGATTTAAAACACCTCTCAACCCCCCCTCTGTCTGTAGCATTGATTAAAAACTACCAGTGTGTGTGTGTGTGTGTGGTGTGTGTGTGTCGTGTGTGTGTTGTTGTGTGTGTGTGTGTGGTGTGTGTGTGTGTGAGTGTTGGAATGTGTGTGTGTGTGTGTGTGGGATGTGGGTTGTGTTGTGTTGGAGAGCGAGAAAAAACCTCTCATCCCCTCACTCCATACATCGATGAACTCATGATTGAAGCCACCCGGGCAACTGGGGGTTTTCGCCAGGACAATGGCGAATACCACGTAATAACCACGGTTAATTACGCCACAACTACTAAGCTACAGTAGCTGGCCACGAAAATGAGCTCTTTGTAGCTTTTAGCTTCACATTAGCATTTTAGTTTGTTAAAAGTGTTTACATGGCTTGGTCTGTGCTATCGCAATATAGCTAGCGCCTACTTTTCAATACAAGCCACAGAATGGACACCATGATAGAAGCCATACATACTGGTTGAAGTGGGAAAGTTTTACATGCACTTTTAGGTGTAGTCATTAAAACTCATTTATCAAACACTTCCACAAATATCCTGGTTTAACAAACTATAGTTTGGCAAGTCGGTTAACATACTTTGTGCATACACAAGTATTTTGCCAACAATTTGTTTACAGACAATCAATTTCACCAGTATACAACATTCCAGTGGTCAGAAGTTTACAACTACACTGAGTTGATGTGCCTTTAAAACAGCTGTTAAATACCAAAAATAACTGTTATGCCTTTAGAAGCATCTGATAGGCTAATTGACATAATTTGATCATTGGAGGTGGACTTGGGATGTATTCAAGGCATACTTCACACTCAGAGGGGGGGGGGGGGGCTGGGGGGGCCTCTTTGCTTGACATCATGGGAATCAAAAGAAATCAGCCAAGACCTCAGACGAAGAATTGTGACCTCC
>NW_019948919.1:17213-18916 GCF_002910315.2 Salvelinus sp. IW2-2015
AGCATATGCTGGGTCGTTTGAGGAAGTAGTTTCCATTAGTTCGGGAAGGCTGTCCTTTTCAATCTCAGCTATAATGCCTGTGATATTTTCCAAATGAGGAAATATTCTCTCTAATGGACGGGTGCACCGTGCACGTTTCTACTGTCTCCGTGTACATTTAGGCTTTTATTTGACTGAGGAAAGGCTGCCAGGCTGAGGCTCTGCCTGCGCACAACATCTGGAAAATGGGCCAGACGTTGGTGTGATCATTTCAGATGGAGGCTGAAGCCTGGCACGGCCACACCTGCACTACACTCAAGTTACTCTTCCTCTAAAATGGCTGCCGGTTCTTTGTGGTGTACCAGGGTTCTGATTCCACACTGACTCTCTGGGGCGTCGTGGGTTTGGGGAATAGAATTAAGGAGACGATCATATTGTCTTCCACTGCTGTACTGCCTGTGTCAGTTTCACGCTGATCACAATTGGTAATAAGAACCTGTCCCTAGATGCTGATCTTGGGTCACTTTTGCATTTCCCCCACTAATGTTTAATGTTATGATTGGGATAGGGGAAGCTGATCCTAGATCTGTACCTAGAGGAACCTTCACCCCGGAGTGTTGAGAATATATGCAATGCCTGGCAGCACCAGACTACCCTGGAAGTGGACTGGACCCGTGTCATGTCTAACGTGTCTCCAAGATTAGGGGGGTGGTGACCTGGGTGTGTTTTCTCAAAACACAATGAAGATTACATGGACAGAGGAGTCCTGATCCTAGTTCAGCACTTATACTCTACAACCTCTGATTTGGAAGTGCCAAGCATCCCCTCTCTTAATTGTAAGGGGTGACCTGATTGGTTATCGCAGTGCCAAGTGCCCCTGGAAGCTGTCCATAATTCCAACCTGGATATTATGTGAAAATGTATAATATGAACACCTGAGGTAGAGTTAGTGGATGCTGGCTGGATGCAATGTACTGGATGTGGGCTGGGGTCAAAGGTAGTTCACTATTGTGAATAGGGTACCATTTGGGATGCTGCCACAGTGTGTCAGTCAGTCCCTCAGTCTGGGTGAGGTGGCGTTCTGCTGAGGCCAGAGCTTGATGCTGCCACGGTGTGTCAGTCAGTCCCTCAGTCTGGGTGAGGTGACGTTGTGCTGAGGCCAGAGCTTGAACAGCTGGACCTCTATATTATGTCTTAATCCTTCTGTCTGCTGATGCATGCTGGGAGGCCAGTGCCCACGGACCGAGGGCTCAGCGCCCTCCTCCTATGAACTAAGCTGTGAGGCATTTATAAGTTATGTGCTTCAATAATCAATGGTACATATCATTCATTTGTGTAGCAACTGCAGATTGCCGTTTAACCCAACTGAAACCATACCTAACCTCACCCTAACCCTCGTTCTCAACTAACTCTAACCTTAATTCATTCACTCTATGATGATGATTCTCTTCTTCTAGTTGAATAACACTTCCTATACTAAAACAAAAGAGCAGCAGACTTCAGAAATATAACCAACTCTTACATATCATGGGAATGTGTTAGAAGGACAAGCACACCCACACCTCGTGTGAAGCTCAGACAACAAAATACCAGTCACATGGTGGGAAGATATGAACCGTTCTACAGGACGAAGGTATAGCCATTAGAATCACTCCCTTGGTGGTCTCTTTCATCTCTTAACCAGGGGAGTGGTGTGTGTGTGTGTGTTTGTGACAGGTGGAGGA
>NW_019948920.1:0-13197 GCF_002910315.2 Salvelinus sp. IW2-2015
TTGATCTTATACTAGCATGCACTCCCTCTACTGGACAACGTGTATCATTACCACCAACAGGGAAATCTTTATGGCAGTAGACTACTAGCTAAACCTATAATATTTTCTATAGTACCCCTTTGCCACTGAAGTTAGATAGCTGGCTAGTGAAAACTAATCTAGTTGAATAGTAAATACATTACAGAATTTTAGATTAACACAAAACAATTGAGGGAAGGGACAACTTATGTTTTCTAAAAGACAAAAGTATGTGTGCAGTATCATGAGCGTCAAACTGCTGTATACATGCTCACAACTACAACTGCCAGGCTTCACAAAACCCACTGCTTTAGTATACGGGTAACCGTCAAAATAAAGGAAACACTTGAGTAAATGAAGAATACAACGTATTGAAAGCTTCCACAGGTGTGGTTTCTGAATTCGTCAAGCAATTAACATCCGATAATGCTTTGGGTCATTTATAAAAATGCCAAGTCGCCTATTACTTTCACTACCATGACTAGAAGAGATMTGCATCTTTGAAAMAYGGGTCTCAAAGGAGTATAGGTGGTTTAAAGTGTACGTCAGTCACCAGATTTTAACACGCTGCAGCCATTGATGGCTACACGACATCACCTGCCCAAAACCAGATTTAGCTACCACTACACAGTGAATGCCAAATGGCACCCCATTTCCTAAGTGCCCTGGTCAAAATAGGAAATACGGTGACATTTGGGACGGATACACATGTTATAAATCCAACAGTTACCAGAAACAAGTACCCATTTTTTTTTTTACAAAATGGGACCCCGTCAATTGTTTGGCCTGGTTGGACGTTTTACAAACCTAGCTAAGTTAGCTAGCTAACGTTAGCTTTTGGCCAGGCAGGTTAGTAAGGACACATTTCTTACCATGTGTTCATCAATGTGTTTCGGTCATTTCCATCCATGCGAATCATCTCCTTTCCTCAATACATAACATGTAAGGTTTTAACAAAAGTTTAAAAAGAGCTCTACTTTGCTAGCTTGCCGCCTCAGACTAGGACAAAAATACTTKTTTTGGATTGCTTTGGGGGATCGCATCCAATTTAAGCTGCATACACTGCCACCTACTGTACTGGAGTGAGACCATTCACGATCTACCTATACTGAACAAAAATATAAACGAACATGTAAAGTGTTGGTCCCATGTTTCATGAACTGAAATAAACTATATCAGAAATGTTCGATATGCACCAAAAGCTTATTTCGCTCAAATTTTGCACACTAATTTGTTTACAACCCTGTAAGTGAGCATTTATCCTTTGCCAAATTAACGCATCCACTTGACAGGTGTGGCATATCAAGAAGCTGATTAAACAGCATGATCATTACACAGGTGCACCTTGTGCTGCAGATAATAAAAGGCCACTTTAGAATGTGCAATTTTGTCATACAACACAATGCCACAGATGTCTCAAGTTTTGAGGGAGCGTGCAATTGAACATAATAAGGCATGCTGAACACAGGAACTGTCTACCAGAAGCTGTTTCCGCAGAATTGAATATTAATAATGTTTGGAGAGATTTCTCCCAGTACCAGTCAACCGGCCTCACAACTTGCGGTTCACGGTAACCACGCCAGCCCAGGACCTGCGTTCATCCAGCTTCTTCACCTTGGCGGGATTGCTGAGACCAGCCACCCAGACAGCTGATGAAGACGTGAGGATATTTCTTTTATCATAAAAGCCTTATTAGTGGGGTAAAACTACTGATTAGCCTGGGACCTGGTTCCCCAGTGGGGCCTATTTCCCTCCCAAGCCCACCCAATGGCTGCACCCCGCCACAGTCATGTGAAAACCAATAGATTAGGTGCCCTCAATGAATTTAGTTTATAAATTGACAATTTCCTTATTAATCAAATCAAATTTTATGATTGCACGTTGCACGGTGAGATTAGCAGCCAGATGTTATGGGTGTAGCGAAAGCTGTGTGACGAACCTTCCGGAGAGTGCAGCTCCAAAAAGTAAAGGCTTCACAGGAGGACACAGCTAAATTGGTCAACCGGTCCAGGAGCCAACTGGTAATCACCCCCGGCCAACTATTCTCTAGTTTGTTGCAATGTATACATTCAATTCTTTGTGATACAGTACTATAAACATTTGGCGTAAAAAGGACACAACTTTACCCTGCCCAACTATTAGGCTTCTCTTTTAAAAATGTAAATAAATAAAAATAAAACATACACCATCCACTATGTAACCCACTAATCCTACTCCAGACCAACCAGATCCGGAGACAAAACTCCTGTACCATCACCCACCCTCCTGCCTGTCTCTGCAGGAAAACCTCGGACCAATCACCAAGTCCTCTGCCACTCTCTTCACTGATTTCAGCTTACAACACCATCTCGTCTGTACTACGCGGACCCTAGCAACCTCAACCTGACTTTCTCTCCTGGACCACTCCGATCTTCAAGCCACATGGCACCCTACAACTAACACACACACATTTCGTCTAACCAAAACTTACACATTCCTTCGTTCTCATGCCCTCCTGCACACATTCTACACCACCTAGGGGGACTCTCCCTACACACTTACATAGACGCAACACATGACACAGTAAGCCTGAACACCTAAAACACCTCCGCTATTTGTAGAGAACATCACAACTCGATACAATGATCTTACTCGTACCTTTACAACCTGTATCTGCAATAGATCTCGTTCATCAAGACTCAACAGAAAGACGTCTTCTCTATTCCCACGCTCTCCACCACATCTGCGTCCTTACACCAAACAACAGACAGCAGTGGCACACAAGACCCAGGGAGATCTTCACTATACCTCAAACTGAGTTTTCTAAAACAGGTTGTAATGCCGAGCCCCATCATACACTCCCTTCATAACCGGACTGACACACTGCTCCCCGACAGCCAAAGGCAAGTCACATTTCTTGTCTCTATTCAGCGTGTCAGAGCGTCGCGCTCCCTCTGGGCGGTGAAAAAACACAATAATCATCATTAGGTCCACTCCTAGTTAACAGTGACTTAGCAACTCTAAAGCAGTCCCCAACCTCTTCCTCGCACCAAACCTACCACCACATTTTGATCAGCCAAATCAACTCCATCTCCCTCTCCATGCATATCTTAATGTGCCTGGGCCATAATCATCCTTTACATCCTCGGACGAGGCGCCCCCTGTTGGGTTCGTCACCTGCAGGAAATTCATCCATACTTCTCGTCAGGCCGTTCTCATTTGCTGATCTATCCGGGAACACTTTGCCGCTCTTTTGACAGGGCTATAACGCACAAGGCTTCCTCGCCACACTGCTTCCCTCTACTTTCTTCCTCAACAGTCAGAACATGCACCTACCACCACATCGAATTAATCTTCACTCTCGTCACTCTCCATATTCCTCAAATTCTTCGAAAAGTTCCCTCAATTCCATATTCCGTTCCATAACCATTCCCACTGTTCTTTTTTCTTGTCCATAATCTGGCTCTTTCACCAGAGGCTTTCAGAAGACCTTGTGTTAATCCCAATCCAGGCGTTAAGGACCAACCCCCATCTTCTTCAAAGTGGCGGTTTAATTACAGTGGGTGGCAGGTGTTTCCAGCGTTATGGCCTTGCAATTACGCCACCTAGTTGGTAGCTGGAGTGTGGGCGCCAGTGACCAGGCGAGAAACTAAATCCCACAACCTCACGTGCTCCTGGCGTAGCCCCATTGCTCTGTAAAAAAGGATTAATGCCGAACTATTGAGATAAATCTAATAGCGGTCTACTCAATATATTTGTGAAACTAATTTCCTGTATGATGCCCTTGTCCGGCTCGTCTAGTATCAGAGGGAAAAGGGATACAGGAAATTAGTTTCACAAATACGCTCGTCTCTGTCTTTCCCTTGAGAGCCACCTCTCTTCCCACTCACCACACTGTAGCAATGCATTCTTCAATGGTTTCTGTTTCCTGCAATACACAACTTTCCTGTTGGATGCTTTCCGATCACATTTAAACTCTGATTCAACGGCTACGTCCACACTTAATTCTTGTAAAAAAACCTAAACCATCTCCCTCGGTCGCTGTCCTACCGTCTTCCCCGCCCCGACTTTCCTCTGTACTTGAAATAAAATGCCTGCCCTTAGTAGATCTTACTATTCACTTATAGGTTTGTGGATCCTGCCATCTTGCGCGGCACCACTGATCCATATGGTCAGGACATTGCCTTTGCCTTCTCATTGAAACTACTTTTCCTGAGTCCAGTGTCAGAGCTTCCATACCTGCAGAAATTAGGAAACATTTTGTTTTTGTGGATAAAAAATACATCATCATGATCCCTACAATACAAGCCCATTGTGCCCATTGTCCTCCTAGTGATTTGCAGAGTTACATCAATGGATCTGGTATTAATACTTCTGGAAGTAATTCATCTCCATTATTTACAATATTAATCTGTAGTCATGATATTACATTGATACTGGACTAGTCGTGTTAAAAAATGCAGTCTTACGCAGACCATGAGTGAGTAGCAGGGTTTGATAGAAGCGTAGAAAGGAACAATGTGATCTCTTCTGTGGAACCAGAGATGGTAGCAGACGAAAGAGATGTCTCCACACAGTTCTGTCTTCACTTCAGTAAAGCAGCTCGGAAACTCCCAACGCGCTCTATAAAGAGCAGCTTACTGTACTGAAACCTCAGCCAGCCCCAAACCCCCCTGCAAATAAACCGAGCCACCCATACACCACTTAATTACTTATTCATAGTCAATGGACAGTTTTTAGCAATTATATTTGTGTAGCTTTTGAGTTCATAAGAACATTATGAACTTTCATTATGAAAGAGGGGTATGGAATTGTGATATCATTAAAAGGCCTGGAAACGTCCTCTCAAAGGTACAACAGGCCCTAAAACCGTGGCCTAGAGACAAAATAAAAAACTAATGTCCAATAAGAGGCACAAAAAAATGAATTGTTTAGGTAACTCGAAGAGGATATACAGGCGCCTTCGGGATAGTAATTACATGCCCCGTACGTGTTTCCATATTATTTTACGTTACAGCGCTTAATCTAAAATTGATTAAAATGTTTTTTCACTCATCAATCTACACAAAATACCCCAATAATGACAAAGCAGAAACAGTTTGCTAATTTATAAAAAAATTAAATTAAAACATGAAATACACGATTTGCATAAAGTTATTCAGACCCTACTTTAGTACTCTGTTGATGCACCTTTGGCAGCGATTAACAGGCATCGAGTCTTCTTGAGTATGACGCTACAAGATTGGCAAACCTGGGATTTGAGAGTTTCTCTTCATTCGTCTCTGCAGAATCCTCTCAAGCTGTCAGGTTGCTGCACACTTTTTTCAGGTTCTCTCCAGAGATGTGGTTCGGTCGGGTTCAAGTCCGGGCTCTGGCTGGGCCACTCAAGCGTCATCAGAAGACTTGTCCCAATGTACAACTCCTGCGTTGTCTTGGCTGTGCTCTTAGGGTCGATTGTCCTGTTGGAAGGTGAACCTTCGCCCCAAAAGTCTTGAGGTCATGGGTGAGCGCTCGGGAGCAGGTTTTCATCAAGGATCTCTCTGTTACTTTGTCCCAGTCATCTTTGCCTCGATCCGCTGGACCAAGTCTCCCAGTGCCTGCAGCTGAAAAAACATTGCCACAGAATGACTGCTGCCACACCCCGTATGCTTCACGTAGGGATGCTGCCAGGTTCCTCCAGACGTGGCACTTGCCTCTCAAAGAGTTCAATCTTGGTTTCACTCAGATATAGGTGCCTTCGGCCAACGCCAAGCGGCGCTGCCATGTGCCTTTTACTGAGGAGTGCTTCAGTCTGGCCACTATCATAAGGCCTGATTGGTGGAGTATTGCAGACGATGGGGTTGTCCTTCTGCTTGAAGTTTCTCCCATCTCTCATAGAGGAAACTCTAGAGGTCTCTCAGGAGTGACCATCGAAGTTCTAGGCACCAAACAATCCTGTCTGCTTGAGCTCTAACGGACAAGTATTTTTGACCCTCATGGCTTGTGTTTGTCTTGACATGCACTGTCAACTGTCCCGCGGACCTTATATAGACAGCGTATGTACCTTTCCAAATCATGTCCAATCAATTGAATTTACCACAGGTGGACACTCCCATCAAGTTGTTAGAAACGGTCTATCTCAAGGATGATCAATAGAAACAGGATGCAACCTAGCTCAATTCGAGTCTCATGCAAAGCGGCTCTGAATTACCCTTATGATATAATACCTCTATTGTCTGTTTTTAATTCTTAATACATTTGCCAAACTGTTTACTCTTCATTATGGGGGAATGTGTGTAATTGGCTGAGATTTTTATTATTTAAGTCATTTTAGAATGTTAACGCTGTAACGTAAGCAAAGTGTGGAAAAAGTCAAGGATCTGAATACTTTCCGAAGGCACTGTAGTACACTAGTTATTGGCGTCTTCTTGTGCCTCTCAGAGAGATCTTCTGTCTGTCTGGTCATCTAATATGACATAATGGCATAGAGGTCATAAAACACCTGTAGCAGAAAACCTTGGTTTAATTTTTCAACGTGGGACTCATGGAACAAGCAAGTGACAATTCATGATCTGGAGGTAGAAAATCACAGATGTCCCACTTTTATTAGGTCAACCTCCCTGTGTCATCTTAATGCTGAACTGCTTATGCATCTCAAGTTGCCTATTCCCTAAAGCAGGACACTACTTTTGAACCAGGGCTCTGTCAGAAGTAGTGTACTATATGGGGTAGAGTGTATTCATTTGGGAAACAGACAATTTTGTAAAAGAATGTGGGTGTGTCTGTAGCACTGAATTGTGGTTGAAGACCACATTTCGGGTCCTCTTCTTCTGTATCCACTGTACAAGCTGTTGTCTCAGTTTCTCTGTCTTGGGACCCCCCCATCAGGTTTTTCTCAGGAAGGACTTTGAACCAGCCGGGAGGACCCTTCAAATTATCCAAGACCGTGGACACAGCATACTCTGTAATCATCAGTCCATGTTCATCATGAACCAAGTACTTGGCTGACGATACTTTAACCGGGAGCGGGCAGACCACCAAAGGACCTCCAGCCAACTTGACACACCGTGGGAAGGCCATTGGAGTCAAACATGGGCCAGCATCCCTGTGGAACGCCTTTTCGACACCTTTTAGAAGCCCGATGCCTCGACAAATTCCGAGTGGACTGTTTTGGTAGGCAAAGAGGGGGAGTGCAACTTAATATATAGGAAGGTGTTCCTTAATGTACAGACCACCTTCATGGCGGTATGTCCTGTATGACCTAACCACGAGAGGATGTCATGCCTCAAAATGCGTAACCGTATTGAAAATTGAAAACACCTACAATGGGAAATGTGGTCGACTGCCAAGGTGTTGGTCTCATCAAGGTATTCTAAAAATATTTCATATACAAGGTACACCACCGGATAGATCTATAACTCGTAGTTAGTTATAACCATAAACTGGGCGGATTCAGTCCTAAGATGCATAAGTGCGGCGACAGCCGTGTGTATATCAAATCAATTGTACTTGTCACCATACACATGGTTAGCAGATATAATAATGCCCCGTAAGTTAGCGAAAATGCTTTGTCAGGACCGTTTATACACGGTATGACAAAACATGTATTTTGAACTGCTCTAATTGAGTTGGTAACCATTTATAAATGGCAATAAGCCACCGTCAGAGGTTTGTGCGTATGATGTGCCAACTCCACGTTGCGTATCGTGCGGGGGAAGAACAGCCCTTAGCCGTCGTATATACCACACCTCCTCGTGCATTAATTGCGTAAATATATATATATAAAAAAAATTGGGGGGTTGGAAATCGATGCAGACAATATTACATTGATGCGAAGCTACAATCGCTCTGCAATATTAAAGCTGAATCCCTCCCCCCAAGCCATAGGTACGAAGGTCTACTGGTATGGAACGAGTCAGAGGCTCCCTATACGAAGACCAAACGTGTGCTCCCTCTCATTCAACCAGAAATGAAATCACACCCTGCACCAAGAGAAAGCACCCCATAGTTCCGACGTTCCGTCTCCAGCAAGTTTCTGTGAGGAAGTGAGCAGAGTGAAGTGGAGGCTGCTGAGGGGGAGGATGGGCTCATAATTAATAATGTCTCCGAATAAGTCAATGGCCCGAGCTGGTTATGCAAACCGAACATGTAACACTCCAAGGGTTGAGTGCGTGTCGATACCATTCAGTGTCCATCCAGACATATTATGAAACCGTCCTCCTCAGCAGACACGTACCAAAACTGGTGTCCAATATATGATGAAAACTTAATGTGATGTGTTCATTTAGGAACCTACGTAGTAAAAAGTCAAAGGAATGTACTGCTTCACTGGATAAAAAATAAATGAAAGAAGCCCTTCCCTGACACCAAACACTACAATTAACCCCCCCCACCCTTTCATAACTCTGACTTTTGCTCATAGCTACTTTATGAGGAAAGGTGTACTTTACTATGCCTGTGATATGTGGTTGTCCACGTAGCTATGTAAGATGAATGCACTAATGTAAGTTTCACTCTGGATAAGGAGCGCTGGTAAATGGTACTTAATATGTAATTCCCTAAAGGTAGTATTACAATAGAATTGTATAGACGGAGGCCTAAATATATGCTATAATATGGTATATGTTCCTCTGCGTTGCTCATATCTTTCATTACTTACTGTTTTTTTCTCAAATCGCGTTTACAATCATTTTTGGATTGTGTTGAAACGTATCTGTTATAGCAGAACACAACGATGAAATGTTCAATACATTTTTTAGGGGAGCTGCAGAGCCTCAAGGCCAGCCTGGAGAGAAGCTAGGCTCAGTGGCCACGCGAGCCAGAGATCCATTGAGGAAGCTGCAGAGCGTCCAAGCCAGCTGAAGAGAAGCTAGCTCAGGGGTGGGGCCACGCACACGCCAGAGATCCTTGGGAGGAGCTGGCGAGCGTCAGAAACCAGACCTGAAGAGAAGCTAGCGCAGTGGGGCCACGCAGCAGAGATCCATTGAGGGAGCTGCCAGAGCGTCAAGCCAGCCTGAAGAAGAAGACAGGCTCAGTGGGCCCACGCAGCAGAGTTTCGGCAATTGAGGAGCTTGCAGAGCGTCAAGCGCAGCATGAAGAGAAGTAGCTCAGTGGGGCCATGCAAGCAGAGATCATATTGAGAGCTGCAGAGCGTCAAGGCCAAGCCTGAAGAGAAGCTAGCTCAGTGGGGAACACACAGCAGAGATCTATGAGGAGCTGCAGAGCGTCAAGGCCACGCCCTGAGAGAAGCTAGCTCCCAGTGGGGACACACAGCAGAGATCTATTGAGGAGCTGCAGACGAAGTTGGAATTGAGGGGAAGTCAGGGCCTTGATGGATGAGAGAGACCTTGAAGAGACATTCTCATTCAACTAAGGGAGAGCAGAGGCAGGGCATCCCAGCTGGAGATGGCCTCTGAAAGACAGGACTTTAAGATCCAGCGAGGAGTCTGAGCACCAGGGCCTACCAGCTGGAGAAGGAGATGGCAGAAGGAGGCCAAGACTGCAGGGCGAGGAGATCAGGGACCTCTCATGCTGGCCAGAGCTTTGAATGACGAGGCAGAATGCTGCACGAGTAAGGAGTGAGCCAGGAAAATGGAGGAGAAGAAGAGTTAGCTCGCGAGAAATGACTTGGCTGAAAGTGAAACAGTCTCGACTATCTGCCACCCAGCTGAGGAGGGAAGATCCTGTCTAAATGTGAACAAAGTGGAGCAGGCGCGGCGGCAAAGAGGATCTGCCTTTGAGCAGCTCAAGGCTGAGACTGAGGAAAGAGTGGATATAGGATGGAGAAGAGAGGCATTCCCGAAAGAGAGCCTGGGGCCAGCACTGACTGGCCACCAGAGAGCTAGGTGAAAGCGGAGAAAGAGAGGTCGGCAGACTCTGGCCAGGCCCAGCAGCGGCAGTGCTGTGAAGAGGAGAAATCACTGCTTTGAAAGATTTGATTGAGATAACCAAAAGTGATTTATTACGTAAAGAGTTAGCCTGTTTAAAGTTAATGATGCCACAAGCCAAGTGTGATTATAATGTGCTATACTCCTCTTCAGATGCTCAGCAATAGGAGGAGGGTGGTTGCTGCCTTCAGAAAGATTGAATTAAAAGAGGTGAATCACTAAAGGCCCAATCGGAATGCAAAAACCCAAATTTCCTGTGTTTTGTACCTGCACAACGTGGCCCTTCTTGGGTGTAGATGTGCTTCCCCCCCCCCAAACCCCCCCCCCCCCCCCGCCCCCCCTCACCTAAACCCAGGTTTTGTATCTCACGTCATAAATTCCGGGCACAGAGAGAAACAAAGGACTTCACTGGGCCAAACTCCTAAATCCCTAAAATGGGAGAATCATTTCTACTTTTGAGAATGTGGGACTGGTTCCGTAGACAACCTAATGGACAATTATGACGAGTGTGTTTCATTTGGTGATATCATGAGGAACAGAAACACACATAACGGTTCTCTTAAGTGTACATTCCCAGCGGTCAGGTTTACATCTAAATATTGTGAAAAGTATGTGAGTAAACATGGAACTATTTGTGAAAATGTAATGTGATATTAATCTTCTAAATGAGAGTATGGATTTTCATGATAAGGTTAAACTAGTCAGTGGCCACACCCCGTGAGCCCAGAACATCACATGAGGCATCATGGACCGCCCCTTTTCTACTGAAACATATAAAACCCCCACTCCTGATAAATCACACCAGACCACCGTAAACCATGGTTTAAACTAAGGTAGCAAAGGGTGAATTCTAGATCAAAACATGGCCGCGCGTGACGCGGGTGTGTGAAGGGTTAAACGACAACTCTACCAAAGACAAGACGTATACCACGTGGAGCATTGCTAGACGGCTGGAAATGGTTCAACTCCGAGACTAATCGATCACTACAGAACAAGTGAGACATTTTAGACGACACGAATTACTAGTCTGTAGTAGCGAAAGTGATGTAAACCTAGGAGCGAGAATACCGACAACCGCCGAAACATCTATTCTATGAGAACTCGAAGTATCCATTCTAACAAACCACAAAATACTTTGATCCTCCGGGAAACGGCAACCAGAGAGACTCTGATGAACTATCCAGCAAGGACAGACCGGATGCCAACAGAGAAGACAAATGGCATACGCGGCATAAATATGGAATTTGCAATTTCTTTTCGACATGAGCGGTCGTTCATTGTAAAGTATTAGCAATTTTCTATAAGGGTAGTAATCCTCTGGGTTTCCCGCTCTTGAACCGCCACCCCTTTCTTTGTCTACAAAACGTCATATCGGTTTTAGTCGCTAGGGACTTTTTCTTTGCATCATGTTAAGCAAGCAATTGTATAATAATCTTACTGGGTTTGTTTGTTTTTATTTCTTGATTTGATTAGGTAGTGACATAAATAATTAAGCCCAATTTTGTATATTCATGATTCATTAATTCGTGCAGAAACCAACGAATTTTACGATGTTCAGATGAGACTGCATAGAAGTAAAGAAATAAATGTAATGATTACTGGCTATTGATATAAAAGATCTTTCAGATCTTTGAAGATGGATCGGAAGATAGGCCACTCTATATAAAACAAATGCTTTCCGTGGTGCCCACGCGATTTCCTAATGAGTTGAGTTATTGCCTGATTAATTTAATCAACCAATTCAAACGTTAGGTAATCAATTTGAAATAGTATGTCATCTCATTTAATCATAGTAAAGACACAACAGACATTTATTTCCACACCTAATGAGGTTAGCAAAAATACGTGATTATTGGGGGAAAATTATGGAATGCCCTTTTATGTAAGAGCTGTTTGAATAAAGGGCTGGCTGAAATTTCAGACTGTTTTGGCTGCCTGGTTACATCACCAAGTGGTAGATTAGGTCATGACCAATAAGAAAGAGTTCCAAACCCTCTCTGCCATTAACAGCTTTTTCGCCCCTTCCCCTCAGACCACTCCCAGGAAAAATTCTTGCTTGAGAAATTGCACTTAAGCTAAGAAGCTTATTTTGGCTTTGATTTTTGACCGCCCCACCCCAGCCCCACAACCTTTCATTCGTTATTGGGTCTGGGATGAGCATTTTTTCTGTATTAAACCAATAAAAAATATGGATGAAGCGAATATGGCTTGCGTTGTCTTTTCATTCCTCAAGTCTGACAAACCCATAGCTATACCTTCTATAATCATTACCATTTCTAGCTACAGTAGTAGTAGTAGCTGTACTGAATGCAATCTGTTCCTCTCACTCAATTACATGCGCTCTCTTATTCTTTAGGAGAGGAGAAGCATCAATTCATGGTCAGTAGTCATAACGGGACCGTGGGTCATCTCTAGAACGACGTAGTACATTTCTCTAGAACGTTATGGCCAGGCTACTTCTTGGCTTGACAGGGTGGAGTTATCCAGGAATCCAATGGAATTGCAAAATCTATGTTTAGCTACACATTTTGACCTTAAGAAAAATGGAGAGAAAGCTATTTCCAATTGGTTAGCATTTAGAATATCAGTTATATAACACCGTCTTTATTCCATGGCAACTCAGAGAGATCTAGCGTAGCGAAGCGTAGCAGCTGTTCACAGGGGTAGCCTATTGCGTTAGCGTATATTCTATCGCAATTGGTCATGTCACGCTATGAAATTCAATGAAAAAAATTCACTTAAAAAGAGCTAACTATATTTTCCTGTAAGCCCGGGAACTTCTTTATGTTGAGCGCATCATACAGCAGTCCGACATCCTGACAAACACCATATCACCGTAAGCAATTGTGAGTAACTCATGCCCAAAAATAGAATTACTGTTCATTGACCTTCTGTTCCTTTAAATCTAAAGATAGCCACTAGATGGAGCCATACGCCCATTTTATTAGAGAACTTGTAAATCAAAAAGTCCTTCTAAAAGAAAGTGGTTTTGGCGATGCGCAGATGGCCATTGAGTGTTGTCCTCTAGATTCACGTGATGCCATAAGAAAGACCTACATGAAATACTATCAT
Organism: Salvelinus sp. IW2-2015; assembly: GCF_002910315.2. Lineage (NCBI taxonomy): Eukaryota > Metazoa > Chordata > Actinopteri > Salmoniformes > Salmonidae > Salvelinus > Salvelinus sp. IW2-2015. The sequence continues at coordinate 12,936 of NW_019948920.1, forward strand.
CCCAGAAGATGCCAGTTCTGAGAATCAGCAGCACTAGCCCTGCATCAATCATCATCATCACACCAACATTTACCTCGGGTCAACCAATCATATCCCATAAACACTTAATCATCACAGAAGCCCGTCAATAAGGTCAAAATTGAGTTGAAAATTAAAAGGATCAAAAAACAATTGATGTTTCCCCAAGTCCAAAGAGTGTGCCGATAAACCTAGAGCAAACCAAGACACACGCTCCAGTGATGTACCTGGTGCATTGTCATGC
>NW_019948921.1:0-6566 GCF_002910315.2 Salvelinus sp. IW2-2015
GGTATCTCTGTGCATTAAACTGGCTCAATGTAAGAGATTCGGCCAATTGTTGTTCATTTTGTACGTATTTTCTGCACTGGCCCATGCTTTAACTTATAACCGACAGCCACACCGGGCACTGTCTTGTACAAAGGTTGAATCAGCATAACCGATGTTTATCTCACACGATGCGCGTACTACGCTGTGATGGCCGAGGGTTGTTAGGATACGTCTGCAAATGTCCTTGTTTAAAAACATTGAATGACGGCTTATGGTAGAGAAATTAACATTTCATATCTGGGCAACAGCACTCGGTCTGGACATTGGCTCGTCGTCAGGCATGCCAATTGGCTGCTCTAGACACAAACTTGAGACATCGTGTGGCATTTGTTGGTTTGTGTGACCAAGAAGAGCGCACATTTTAGAGTGACACTCTATGTCCTCTCAGCAGGACAACTAAGGTCGCACTCGAAGCTGTGTAATGAATCATGTCGTTTTTAATCCAGCTTTTTTGATAAGCCCCACCTGGATGGATTATCTTGGCAAAGGAGAAATGCTCCCTAACAGGGATGTAACTAGGCAATCGTTAAGAACAGCTTTGGAACAGTGGAACGTGATTGACACAGACCTGTCTATCAGACGGCTAGAGGTAAGATGGGGCAGACGAACAGATTTTAACCTTGTGTCTACGCTTCAGGGGATTCGTATCATAGGGCGAACCCTTTTCGCGTCTATCTGGCACACACCAATGCTGCTAGACCACGTAGAGGGGGCCATAGCCCTTGTGTAGGCATTGTATACAACTTAAGCAGATTCTGATCTATAATTGTAAGCAAGGCTGTTTAAATGTCTGCTTAATCTAATGTTTTGCGTCCCCCCCCCCCCCATCCCCCAGTTCCCCAGCAAATCATGCTTTATAATTAAAAAAAATCACCATAAAATTATCTTGGCTTTGCTACAGCCTGTCAATGAGTGTTGCCATTCAATGCTACAAATGTGCATCAAGTCATGCAAATGACGTTACTTGGTTCTTGCTAGCTATCAACAAGGATATTCTTAGCGATGTTCAAGCAATGTATATATCTTCAAACAAAATTGTGGGAGGCATTGAGATTCCCCGATAATAAGTTTAGAGACAAGGACAGAAGCCTTGTGGTAAGGCTGCTAGACTGTCTGAACAATGCGATAACCAAATGGCTAAATTCAGTTTATTTAGACAGTAATACCTGGTAAATCTAGACTGTTGATAGCTGGGCATGTCCAGACTAGGTGAACAGCATGTGTTTAATTTAGAAGTAATACATCCTGATGTAATAGGTTCAGACTTGTTTGTATTGGCTCAGATGGGTCCAGATGGTGAACAGCAGTTTCTTTAGAAGTCATAACCTGGTAAATTAGATGTACTGTTTGAATGGTCCCCAGATGGTGATACGAAAGTTGTATATTACTTGCGCATGCGTGTAATAGCTCCTGGTAGGTCTAGAATGGTGAATGGATATCCCAAATGGTGAATGGACAGTTTTAATTTTTATGAAGTTTATTCTGCACTCGTGGTTAAATCTGACGTGAATTTGGAATGGTTCCAGATGGTGAAGTTTTATTTAGAAGTAATACTGGTAGACGATTAGAGACTGTTGGACATATGTAGCGTCGCAAGAATGGGTAGGAGAAGGAAGACATGCAGTTCTATTCCGCTCACCAGGTGGGACGGTTTTGTTAATGTTTAAGGGCATGAAAAAAACAAAAAAACGTGATCAGAGTCTCGGGTTGCCATGGACTGCAATGAGGGTGTATGTTGGCGGTGTTCCACTTCTGGGTTCAGTAGACAAAACAAGAGAGGAGACAAGAATCTCCTATTTCAGTGGCTGTATAATTTGGCTCAGGGGCAAGGATCCAGATTTGATCGCACGAGGTGTTTGTGGAATTGTTTAGAATATAACACTAATGCACTCATAACTGATGTCTTTATGCGCATTATAAACGAGGAGCTATGTGGGACATTGGGATCACATTGTTCTAAATGATTAAAACACATGTCATGCTAGTATCCGCATCTGCCAGTAAGTTTGAACTTACAGGGACATCATTGTAATAACTTCTTGCCACCCGTCAACAGCCCTGGTTTAAACTATCTAGGTTTCTTTTCTGAGGCTATTTGGAGCTTTCTAGGGAGTTTTTTCGCTAGCATTCGATGCTTCTACACTCGCATTGCTTGCTGTTTCGCGGGTGTGCTAGGTGTCTGGTTTGTTCTGAAGCAATTGAGTGAGCATCTTCTTGAGATATCAGTCTGTTGTAAGAATGGACTAATATGGCTAATACATTTGATTTGATGTATTACACTGAGTGTGACAAAACATTATGAACACTTTTCCATGACAGACTGACGAGGTTAAGGTATGATCCTTTTGATGTCACTTGTTTTAATCAGTAAAATCAGTGTAGATGAGGGGGAGGGGTACAGGCTTAACCTTACAGTCGATGTGTTCACACCCACTGAACGCGTAGCGGGCATACTAGTATAACTTATACTAGGCAAAGTTCTTAGCATCGAATCTGTCTGTTAAGCTACAGATATCTGTTGTCTGTATAGAGGTCTGCATCTCAATTCCCACTGCACAATGCCAGTATAGACCTTCCTCATTCCGAAAAGGTGGGAAAGATGCCAACAAGATATGTGTCTGTAATAAGGGAGGGCTGCATTTTCTCATCTGCCGGGCATATAGCTTCTCCGGAAAGGTGGCAGAGCTACCAGATATCTGTATCTGTATAGAGGCTGCATCTCAATCACTGGATATCAGCCTTACACTCACGAAAGGTGGCAGAGTAACACAGATATCTGTATCTGTATTGTGAGGCTGCATTCAATCCACTGCCGATTCAGCCTCCCACCGAAGGTGGCAGGCACAGTATCTGTGTTTGGTATAGGGCTGCATCTCAATCCACTGCCGATATCAGACCCTTCTCACGAAAGGTGGCAGAGACAAGTTAACCCCTAGAGCTGAATCTAATTAGCATATATGACAAACCCACCATGTACAAGTGGCCGTCATGTAAGAAGAAAAGTTTCTTAACTGACTTTTAATAATATATTAAAAAATCTGTTCTGTTTATACTGCAGTGATAGTAAGTGTAGAGATAAACATAGGGTTTTGTCAGACATGAAGACATTCTGAATAATCAGTCTTCTCACACCTGAACAGTTTGGGCTTCACCACTAATATGATCTGTGAAAGGTAAGGTCTTCACAACCAGCGACATGTGTACACACAGAAGACTGACAAGACTGGTCTGTTACGTAGTCGGTACCAGTTTAAATATGAAATTTTAGTTCACGGTTAAAGGTCTCTACCACACGACCATGGTGTACACACAACAGGTAACGGTTAAAGGTTCTCACCAACACGACCATGTGTAACACACACATTCCAGTTAACGGTTAAAGTCTCTCACCACACACAATGTGTAACATCAGAAGAATGACAAGCCTGGTCTGAACGTAGTCGGTAGCAGTCTTTATAAATGAATGTTAGTCCTAAGTTATGAGCGCTCTGTGGAAAGGTAAGTCTTCACCAACACGACCATGTGTAACACCAGGTAACGGTTAAAGGTCTCTCACCAACACGAAAGTGTACAACACACACAGGTTTAACCTCGGTTAAAGGTCTCTCACCCACGCATGTGTACACACACACGAGGTTAACGTTAGGTCTCCCACAACAGACATAGGTGTGTACAACACACACAGTGAAGGTTAACGGTTAACAGGTTTTCACAACACGACATGTGTACACACACAACGGTTAAACGTTTAAGGTCCTCTCACCAACACGACATGGTGTACCACACACACAGGTTAACGGTTAAAGGTTCGTCACCAACGGACCATGTGGTACACACACACAGTTAACGGTAAAGGTTTCACCAACCACGAGCATGTGTAAACACAAGGTTAACGGTTAAAGGTCTCTCAACAAAAGACCATGTGTACAACACCAGGTTAAACCGGTTTAAAGGTTCTCTACACAAACGACATGTGTACCACACCAAGGTGTAACGGTTAAAGGTGTCCTCACCAACACGACCATGTGTACACACACACAGGTTAAGGTTCAAGGTCTCTCACAATCACGTACATGTCGAGCCCACAAGTCAGGGCTGACATTTTGTTGCTGTTTAAATACTAGGTTTTGCCCCACTCAATCAATCTGCAGTTGAAACAATAACAAAGCTGTAATTCGCCACTGTTTTTGGTATAAGAATGCGGGATGGGGGCTTGGAGAATTGTAACCCAGGCTCAAATTCATAGAAAAAAAGCCACAGTACCCAACACTTAGCGACCTCGTACGACGTTCAGACTCTTGCGTAAGCAGTTTAAGGTGTTGGTTTTTGACAGTCACTTAAATTTTTCATAACAGACTATGGCATGCAAGGACTTGGCTCATTCATGATATCACCCCCCCCCCCCCCCCCCCCCCCTCCCCGCCCCCCCCCCCCCCCCACCCCCCCCCACCCCCCGCCCCTCCCCCCCCCCCCCCCGCCCCCCCCCTCCCCCACCCCCTCCACTCCCCCCCCCCCCCTCCCCCACCCCCCCCCCCCCCCCCCCCCCCAACATTTTTATATTTTAACCATGTGGAGGCGATGCAGTGTTGGTTTTACATTGTTTCTCAACATTGGGGTAAAAAAGCTTATTTGGGGTTCTGATGGGTACACAGTTGAACAAGGCTCATGAAGCATGTGTTTATTCTTCAAGAATCATTGGCTATAAATAAATCATTTAAAGATCAAAATATGGATGTAGCAATTGCAGATTTTCCTTTAAACCAAACATCAGTTCAACAACTGCAGAGTTTGTGCTTCTATTTTTAAGACAGTACTTACTAGTGTTAATCAGGGGCCGGTTTCCCAAAAGCATCTTATGGCTAAGTTCATCGTTTGAACCATTGGATGCCTTAAGATGCCTTTGGGAAACCGGGCCCAGATATCCAGTTTCCTCCTCTTCTTCCTCCTCCTTTTTCAATGTGACAGTCATCTCCTCCTCCTCCTCTTTCACTCCAAAAACTGCATCCTCCTCTTCTTTTACTGTAACAGCCTCCTCCTCTTTCACTCTGAAAGCGTCCTCTTCTTTCACTGAAACATCTTTCTCTTCTTCTTTAACTGTAACAGCCTCTTCTTCCTCCTCTTCTTTGACGAGAGCTTCTTTCTCCGTCCAGCAGTCCTCCTCTTCATTAACAAGAGAGTAGCTTAGTGAGCTCATGGTTGGAGATGTTAGCTAGCTAGGCTAATGCTAACTTAACCAGCCAGCTAGCTGACTAATAACAACGTAACTGTGACAGTAAATGGTATAACTAACTAACGTTAGACGACAGAAATGTGCTTAAAACACAGTGGCTAATATACACTAAAGCGTCTAAAGAGCTTTATTGGTTCGTCTATTATGTCTAACAAGCTACCGAGGTGTCTGACGAACTGTTGCTGCTGTTGAAAGAAGCGTTCCGTCCACTAGATTATACGTCACAGTAGCAGCATTGCCTTAAAGTCGCAGACCTCATCTGCTGACTGGAATGGGTAACGCAGTTGAGTAAAATGTATATTTTATTTTCAGACAACAAGTTAAAGGGAAGGGGGATACCGAGTCAGTTGTACAACTGAATGCATTCAACTGAAATATGTTTTCCGCATTTAACCCAACCCCTCTGAATCAGTCGGGTGGCTGCCATAAAGGGTAGGACGCATGAGTTTTTACTCACCGATGTAACAACACAGTGTGGTTAAAGATGTAGTAAATTCATTGTAGTCACGATCTGATTACCTACAAGTACAAACTGTTATATTTGCGTTATTACATATTTATTCACTAATTTCCGGATATCATCCCACAATGCAGTATTTCTCAACTTCACCTGGTGAAATTAAGGTGAAATTAAAAGGTGAAATTAAGGTGAAATTAAAAAAAATGTATACTAAAATATGGATCTAGTCTGTGCTACCGAGTTCATATGCTCGAAGAGATGCTGTTTATAGCTGGGAGGGCCAAGATGGCTGCGCACCATAATACAAAATAATAAAAGTAGGCAGCCTTTCCCTGATGTCGTGCTTTCTTGTTCGTTTGTCCACAAATTGTTCCTCCCCTCTATGTCCTCTGGGCTGAGATGCTCAGCGAAACGCAGACCATGACTCTGAAGGAAGGCGTTCTTCCTAGCAGCTTCCCAGACAGCATCCCTGTAAAATCAGGCAGTGAAGAGGAGGATGATACCCCTTGGTCTTGAATCGTCTGTCTGTTGCTTCTTGCCGAGGCGATGCACAACGTCGATAGTATCACCAACTTTGTTTTACTCTGCAGGCATAACTTCTTGGCAGATGCGGATAGCCTCGAGCCACACATCCTCATTCTCCACCATTGAGTCTTAGGATCCATCTTCTTGTGTATCGTTCCAGATCAGTGAGGTGTCTATGGTTCCACCTTTTCCACACTATTTTCAACTTTAGGCACTCTCATTTTCACATCCTTGATTTTACCTACATGCAAACTCCAGTCTTTTTCCCAGCCTTCCATTACCATGGTGTTTGCGCCTACCATTTTCACAATG
>NW_019948921.1:12076-13195 GCF_002910315.2 Salvelinus sp. IW2-2015
TCATTTTCACATCCTTGATTTTACCTACATGCAAACTCCAGTCTTTTTCCCAGCCTTCCATTACCATGGTGTTTGCGCCTACCATTTTCACAATGRCGTTGATGAGTAAGGAGAGGGTAGCCACGAAGTGCATGTTGTTTTTGTTTGGAAACTGGAAGTTTGCACGGAGTAACCGGTAAAGAGGGGAACTCATAATCTACAACAGCCGTCGAAAGTGTAAGATTTTCCATATAAGAGTAGCGAAGGCAGTTGTCTTTAATCACGTTCCTCTCTTGTTGCTTAGCAATAGAACGGCTAGCTTTTAGCAATAGAACGGCTAGCTTCTTCCTCTCTCTTTCTGTCAAGACTTCGCATGGACAAGCAGAAATAAATTATCCACTTATCATTCCAGTCACAGGGAAGTTCTTCATATCCTGAGCAAATAAAACCAATGAGAGGAATGACTGGAAACTACTTTGTTGGAGGACAAGGCTTCTGTTCTGAAATCAATATTCCTCCCTAGAACCTCACCAGCAGGAGCAGATTGATGCTGTAGTAGTCTCTTAGATGAGATGGGGGTTGTAAGGCCTTGCAGCTTATCTTCCTCAGGTGCGTGACGGCTTCGTGGGGAGATGTGGGCTGAAGTGGTTGGTGACCAGTGGCTCGTGGTGAGATGAACGAACTCCTCTTCAGGGTACCTAAACATCTCAACTATAACAGGTCAGAATCCGGCGATACGAAGGACCATGAAAAAACAAACTGTTAGAGCTGGTCTGAGTGGTTGGCTTCTGAGCCCTCACCCGCAATTCACATGCTGTTTCCTTACTAAAGTGTTGTCCACAGGAATACCACACACCAATATAAAACCGTGGTGAGATGAACTAAGGGTGTTGTCTGGTTAGAACAACATGTTGAGGCCCATTACTGTCATTTGGTCTCCAACACACACACATGCGGACACAGCTGCTTCCATTGAAGGGGTTTTATATTGGTGTGCGGTATTCCTATGGACGCACGACACTTTAGTAAGGAAACAGCATGTGAATGGTCCATCAGCATCAAACACTTATTTTCTCTCGACGGCACACTCTAACGTAAGGTGTGCAGGGGCAGAGCCCCGGAGTGTGTCCAAGAGCCCTG
>NW_019948922.1:0-5314 GCF_002910315.2 Salvelinus sp. IW2-2015
GGTGAACAATCCACGAGCAGTTTAGTGGTAGAACAGATCCAACGAGCAGTTTAGTGGTAGAACAGATCCAACGAGCAGTTTAGTGGTAGAACAGATCCAACGTGCAGTTTAGTGGTAGAACAGATCCAACCCAACGTGCAGTTTAGTGGTAGAAAAGATCCAACGTGCAGTTTAGTGGTAGAACAGATCCAACGAGCAGTTTAGTGGTAGAACAGATCCAACGAGCAGTTTAGTGGTAGAACAGATCCAACGAGCAGTTTAGTGGTAGAACAGATCCAACCAACGAGCAGTTTAGTGGTAGAACGATCCAACGTGCAGTTTAGTGGTAGAACAGATCCAACGAGCAGTTTAGTGGTAGAACAGATCCACCAACGAGCAGTTTAGTGGTAGAACAGATCCAACGAGCAGTTTAGTGGTAGAACAGATCCAACGAGCAGTTTAGTGGTAGAACAGATCCAACGAGCAGTTTAGTGGTAGAACAGATCCAACGAGCAGTTTAGTGGTAGAACAGATCCAACGAGCAGTTTAGTGGTAGAACAGATCCAACCCAACGTGCAGTTTAGTGGTAGAACAGATCCAACCCAACGTGCAGTTTAGTGGTAGACAGATCCAACGAGCAGTTTAGTGGTAGAACAAACGGTTTGACTTTTGTAGGCTACGTCTGAACCATGAAATTCAGTTTATAAAGAACACCACATTGCAGAATAAATTTCTCATTCGTTTTCCGGCCATGGTTCATATTCCCGAAGTAGCCATAAAACAAATGATTGTGTGCATCCCATGTAATTGGTCCTATCATATTCTAAACAAAAATCTAAACACATGTTTCATGAGCTGAAATGAAAAAACCTAGAAATTAGCATTTCTCCTTTGTCAAAATAATCCATACACCTGACTGGTGTGGCATATCAAGAAGCTGATTACAGCATTACACAGGTGCAACTTGTGCTGGGGACAATAAAAGGCCACTTTAATATGTGCAGTTTTGTCACACAACAAAATGCCACAAATGTCTCATGGAGTGTTCAATTGGCAAGAGAATTGAATGTTAATTTCTCTACCGTAGCTGCCTCCAATGTCATTTTAGAGAATTTGGCAGTACGTCCAACTGGCCTCACAATGTAATCACGTCAGACCAGGACCTCCACATCCGGCTTCTTCACCTGCAGGATCGTCTGAGGGGAGGGGGAGTATTTCTGTCTGTAATAAAGCCCTTTTGTGGGGAAAACTCATCATTCTGATTGGCTGGGCCTGGCTCCCCAGTAGGTGGAGCCAGGCCCAGTTTCCCTCCCCAGTCATGTGAAATCCATAAATTTATTTTAATTGACTGATTTCCTTTTATATGAACTCAGTAAAATCTTTGAAGTTGTTGCATGTTGCGTTTATACTTTTGTTCAGTATAATTTCAAGTTTTTTCTCTATGAGGACAGGGTGTACGGTTTATAACAGGTGACCAGACCGTTGATATATTGAACTGTTTAGGCTCCACTGTAAGTAGGCCGACCGTAGTACATGTTCTCCCCTAGTAGATCATGTTGCAGAATTCATGGGCAGTGCAGCATATTTAGGTTCAGGAAAAAGTGAATGCAAAACATATCAACGTGCAGTTTAGTGGTAGAACAGATCCAACCAACGAGCAGTTTAGTGGTAGAACAGATCCCAACGAGCAGTTTAGTGGTAGAACAGATAACCAACGAGCAGTTTAGTGGTAGAACAGATCCAACTGAGCAGTTTAGTGAGAACAGATCCAACGGCAGTTATGTGTGTAGAACAGATCCAACCGAGTTTAGTGTGTGAAACAGATCCCAACGTGGCAGTTTAGTGGTAGAAACAGAATCAACGAGCGTTTAGTGTAGATCAGAAGCAGATCCAACAGTAGCCAGTGCAAGGTTAGTGTAGAACAGATCCAACGGCAGTTTAGTGGTAGAACAGATCCACACGTGCAGTTTAGTGTAGAACAGATCCAACCCAACGTTGTGTGTGTATGTGTAAGACACATGCCAACCCAACGTGCAGTTTAGTGAGAACAGATCCACAGGCGAGTTTAGTGGTATAGTAACAGAGCCAACGTCAGTTAGTGGTAGAACAAACGGTTTGACTTTTGTAGGCTACGTCTGAACACTGAAATTCAGTTTATAAAGAACAACACCACATGCAGATATAACATGCGTTTCGGCCATGAGTTCACAGCATAAGCCATAAACAAAGATGCATGAAAAACACAATCTATCACATGTTTCATAGCTGAATGAAAAAACCTAGAAAAATTAGCATTTCTCCTTTGTCAAATATCCATACTCACCTGACTGGTGTGGATATCAAGAAGCTGATTAAACAGCATTACACAAGTGCAACTTGTGCTGGGACATAAAGCTATTGCATTTTTGTCACACAACAAAATGCCACAAATGTCTCATGGAGTGTTCAATTGGCAAGAGATTGAATGTTAATTTCTCTACCGTAGCTGCTCCAATGTCATTTTAGAGAATTTGGCAGTACGTCCAACTGGCCTCACAATGTATCACGTCAGACCAGGACCTCCACATCCGGCTTCTTCACCTGCAGATCGTCTGAGGGGAGGGGAGTATTTCTGTCTGTAATAAAGCCCTTTTGTGGGGAAAACTCTATCATTCTATTGGCTGGGCTGGCTCCCCAGTATGGTGACCACCCCACAGTCAGTGAAATCCATAATATTATTTTAATTGACTGATTTCCTTTTATATGAACTCAGTAAAATCTTTGAAGTTGTTGCTGTTTTATACTTTTGTCAGTATAATTTCAAGTTTTCTCTTATGAGGACAGGGTGTACGGTTTATAACAGGTGACCAGACCGTGATATATTGAACTGTTTAGGCTCCACTGTAAGTAGGCCGACCGTAGTACAAGTTTCTCCCTATAAAAGTGTACCTCCTTAGCCAGAAATATTTCCAATCGAACTCCCACTCTCGGCTAAGTACATATTACTTTTTAGGTTTCAGGGAATCAAAGGTGTGATATTCTGCCATACTAAGCCATGTAGCGGCGGAGACGCCAGTCCAGAGCTGATACACCATATACCGGTTGCGTGGAAAGGGGAGGGTCTATGGTGCTCGATTTCCTCTTTCAATTCAAGGCAGGGTTTTGTTTATTTCTACGCAAGGGGGGGTCAATATGTAAATTCCTGTAAATATATAATTGCTGCATTAGCTCCATATTAAGCTATCGGTATGAGACTAGAGTTGTTTCTTTTTAGCGCTACTCGTTGCTGCCCCGAGCTTAGATGGCCCTTCATCCTTGATCTGTCTGCTGGGCCAGCCCAAAATGCACAAGGGTATTCCTAGTGTGGAGTCCCAATTAACATAATCAAAGATTGACACAGCCTACATACAATGACTAGCATTGACCGCCCAAACTGGGGGCGTCTTACGAGACTCCCCCCCCAATTTACAAGTCCCGCTCGACTCAAAGGTCACCATTACCTAATTACCATACTCTAATGTAAATTTTTTATTTTTTTACCTATTTTTTCTGTACATATTAGGTTCGAGAAATCAATATTGAAGTGTACTAACTATGAAAATGAACACATATGAATTACAATGTTAGCTTAACCAATAAATATATTTGGATCTTGTTTACCATATACCATTTATATTTTTCAAAGTTGAGCACCGCTTATGCACTCCTTGATGACAACAGTCACTCTCCTAGCCAAACCAGCACTCCACACTCTATCCACCAACCCACCTCAGACTCACCCTAGTGCAACCTAGGACCATCCCCCTCCGCCCCCCAGCGCCACTACATTGCTCGAGCAACTCAGCAACATCCCCTCATAGATCTCAGATCACCTCAGCAACAGTCATCCCCTCCACCCGCACCAGGTCACTTCAGCACAGCACAGTCCCCCTCCACCCCCCCAGTCACCCAGCAACAGCACATCCCCCTCCAGGTCATCACCGTCACTCAGCCACACAGCACTAGTGCCCCCTTCCACCCCACCAGTACTACGTTCAGCAACCCGTCCATCCCCCTCCACTCCCACCAGTCACTCAGCAACATGCACATTCCCCCCTCCGCCATCTCTACTCAGTCGCACTCTCTCCAGCAACCAGCTGCCTCTCACTGGCCTTGATCTAGCAAGCTCGACCTCGCATGAGAGATAAATGTGAAATATGTATCATGTGTTCATTTCTCTTCTCCAGTGGGCTTTATTTAGAGAGTGGCCCCAAAAACTCAGCAATTATTATCTTTGATTATTATACTTCGAAGCTAGGCCTTAGTTGTGTGTATAACGCCGGACATGGAATCGTGCCTAGCTCAACAAATGAGCGAGCAACCCTGGTTGGTGTGCTCTTTTTTTACATACTGGTAATAATGACATATTAAACCCACAGCGCAACAAAACCAGCCCATTTTTAGGAGGTACAAAGCTGAAAGCATGCTGTGTTCGAAAACGTCTTCGATACATTAACATGAAGATAAATTAATACGTATGCGCCGAGTTTGTGTTCGGTGCGCAGATCTAGAAGGTCCCAAAGGTAAACACACACAAAGATGGCGTACATTCTTCCTGTTTACGGGGGCGGGTATATGAGAGACAGTCACTTCTACACTCTCGATCTCAGATGCGCCACACCGAACACGCACACGGACAGAGCCATTTAGAAAAACCTTCCATTCTTTCTCCACGTGTGGAAACAGAGGAAAAAAATGCGACTGACCCCTCCGACATCATACCTGACCAACATGTCCTCGTTACTGTGGGGATTCTGTCAGAGTCAATGCAATGAGATCATCACATCACACAGAGCTATCCGGGTGAAAATATTTCAGACCGGCTTTCCCACATGTACTACAACACTTGATAGTAGCGACCCATGATAATGATCAGAGGCAAAATATATAATATTTTAATTTTTGCTCTTTTATAAAACACTTATATACAATGGCAAATATTTTTTCTACTAACGTACTTCAGACTTTAACTCCTGTACTTTGTTGAAGCAGCATATTCCTAGACCACACCGGATTCCGTGTAACCCATTGACGAGTCATCTTAACTATTGGTGAATTGATGCTACAAGCTTGGGCACACCTGTAATTGGGGAGTTGTCCCCATTCTTCTCTGCAGAATCCTCTCAGAGCTCTGTCAGTGTTGGATTGGAGTAGCGATCGCTGCCACAGCTAATTTTCAAGTCATCTCCAAGATGTTTGATCGGGAGTTACAAGTCCAGGCTCTGGCTGGGCCACAAAGCATTCTTAGGGTCGTTCTGTTGGAAGGGAACTTGCCAGTCTAGGTCCTTGACGACTTCTGGAGCAGATTTTCTCATCA
>NW_019948922.1:6543-13191 GCF_002910315.2 Salvelinus sp. IW2-2015
TAGGAGCCGTCAATGTACACAATTTGTTACCAGGAGGAAAATGGAGGGTCATGCTGTTCAGGATCTCTCTGTACTTTGCTCCGTTCATCTTTGCCTCGATCCTGACTAGTCTCCCAGTCCCTCCCACTGAAAAACATCCCCACAGCATGATGATGCCACCACCGTGCTTCACCGTAGGGATGGTTCCAGGTTTCCTCCAGACGTGACGCTTGGCATTCAGGCCAAAGAGTTCAATCTTGGTCTCATCAGACTAGAGAATCTTGTTTCTCATGGTCTGAGAGTCTTTAGGTGCCTTTTGGCAAATTCAAAGCGTCTGTCATGTGCCTTTTACTGAGGAGTGGCTTCCATCTGGCCACTACTATAAAGGCCTGATTGGTGGAGTGCTGCAGAGATCATTGTCCTTCTGGAAGGTTCTCCCAACTACACAGAGGAACTCTAGAGCTCTGTCAGAGTGACCAATGGGTTCTTTGTCACCTCCCTGACCAAGGCCCTTCTCCCCCGATTGCTCAGTTTGGCCGAGTCTCATAGCAAAGGGTCTGAATACTTTGTAAATAAGGTATCCGTTTTTCTATTTTGAATGAATTTACAAACATTTCTAAAAACCTGTTTTCGCTGTCACTATGGGGTATTGTGTATAGATTGCTGGGGTTTATTTTTATTTAACACATTTTAGAATAAGGTTGTAATTTAACAAAATGTGGAAAAAGTCAAGGGGTCTGAATACTTTCCGAAGGCACTTTACATGTACACATCTTTAACGCAAAGCTCTCCCTCTCTCTCACCGTGCCCATGGGTCCTTCAGTCCTCTAGCTGCCAGTCTCTGCTGTGTGAACTCCAGAGGTGTTCCCTCTACCTTCCACTGCTTGAAGTCTGGCAGGTTTAGTTTACTGCCGTGGTCTCCTCCCATCCTGACACACAGCATCAGGGKGGTTGAGTTGTGGAACTAGCTAGCTAAATGAGTTCATGAAAGCATACAGGACACACCACAGATTGTAATAATATTTCATAGTACCATAGAGATGTTAGGTTTCCAAGAGTATCTGATCATGGAAACCTAACATTGTACTGTAGTTAGCTAGATAACGTTAACTAGCACAGCCTGTCGACTAGGGAGCTAGCAAGCTAGTTAGCCTGCTATTTAACGTCAGCAGTGGACCTCGGGAAGCAGCAATGACACATTTAACCATGAAACAATACAATCTGTCTTCAGTAGTACAACATATTTATATATCAAACACTTACGTCTTATTTCATGTATTTGTAATAGTATAAACACGTTACAGCTGTACCTGTCTGTTTGTGACCTCTGTTGTGGATGAAGCACTACGACAATTGCATCTGATGTACGGCACTGCTACGGTACACTAAAGAGACCACACTTAGTTCGTCTTAGACTTTTGTCGGAGCGCAAACAATCCAGTGTATTTGTAGGTCAGAACCATAGTCTGGACAGAATTAGGGATGTACGTTCCCTTTCAAGACGATACAGGAACGATACGGTTCAGTTTGATTAGAGAACCAATCGATGCAGTAACATCTGTTATATTTATTTAACTAGGCAAGTCAGTTAAGAACAAATTCTCATTTACAATGACGGCCTACCCCGGACGACGCTGGGCCAATTGTGCGCAACCCAATGGGACTCCCAATCACGGCCGATTGTGATATAGGCCGTGGATTCGGAACCAGGGAGTCTGTACTGAACGCTTAGGCACTAAAATGCAGTGCCTTAGACGCGGCGAAGCGCAGGGTCTGTAGTGACCGCCACTAGCACTAATGCAGTGCCTTAGACCGCTGAAACCACTCGGGAGCCTGTAGTGACGCCTCTAGCACTGAATGCAGTGCCTTAGACGAGATGCAGTGCGCTTCTAGACTTGCTGACCAGGGTAATGGTAGTGACGCCACCTGAGCACTAAATGCATTGCCGTAGACCGACTGAACAGGGTCTGTATGTGACCCCGCTCTAGCAACTAAAAGCAGTGGGCCTTAGAACCGCTGAAGACCACTCGGGGAGGCCTGTAGTTGATCGGGCGCTCTAGCACTAAAATAGCAAGTGCCTTAGACGCGGCATTGAACCAGGGTCTTGTAAGTGACGCCACTAGACTAAAATGGGCAGTGCCTTTAGACCGCTGAAACCAGGGTCTGGTAGTGAGCGCCACTCAGCAGCTAAGTGATGCAGTGCCTAGAGCTCGCTGAACCAGGGTCTGTTAAGTGACGCCTCTAAGCCTGGAGATGCCAGAGTGCTTAGACCGGCTGAACCAGGGGTCTGTAGTGCGACGCCCTCTAGCACTGAGATGCAGTCCTCGTAGACCACTGAACCAACGGGTCTTGTGAAGCCATCTAGCACCAGCTACAATACGCAGTGCCTAAGAACCTGCGAACCAGCCAGGGTCTGGTCAGTGTACCCTCTAGCCCACTAAACATGTCAGTGCCGGTTAGAACGCTGCGCCAACCTCGGAGCCGCAGACATTATAACACATTAAAACTTCTATTCTAAATGACTTCTGCTGATAGGAACTCATGAGCTGGCCTCAAATGACCTCTCGTGTAGTAGAGACTGAGTATGTATGTCTACGTGATATGTACTATTGGTGTGTGTGTGTGTGATGGTGTGTAAATGATGTATGCTACTATAGTAGGGACACCTGAGCCTAGCCACTAGGAGAGACAAGCTCTACCACACCCCAACTAGGTGGACCGGGGGAATTGTAAGCCCGGTTTTCTTCCCTTACGCCTATGTTTCTCGAAATCACCATCACCGCACACACATAATGAACTTGTCATTTTGCAGATTACAATGTTTGAATCTGGTAATTCAAATCAAATATCTTGATCGTCTTAATATACTACTAGACATCAGCATGAGAAATACTAACGAGCAAAACCCTATTGGATTTAACCCGCATCCTCAAAGCCGAATAATTGGACAGTCCGGGAAGGTTTTATCGCGTGAATTATCTTCGGCATGCATGTTGCAGCTCGCAAAAGTGATTGTATATCTATCGTTATGAAATTATAAACTTTATCCCTGTATATTTTAAAAATTACCCTATGTAACAGTTTCGCTTTCTGTCCCCTCTCCTCGCCCCTACCTGGGCTCCAACCAGGGTCCCTCTGCACACATCGACAACAGCCACCCTCGAAGCATCGTTACCCATCGCGCCACAAAAGCCGCGGCCCCTGCAGAGCAAGGGGAACAACTACTTCCAAGGTCTCAAGAGCGAGTGACGTTTGAAACSCTATTAGCGCGCACCACCGCTAACTAGCTAGCCATTTCACAYCGGTTACACATATACACTGTTTGTTCAAAGCAAAACTAGCAAAACTATTGCTAAACAAATCAAATCAAATGGATCGTAAAACCCCGTTCAGCAGGTAGAGACAGAAGAGTTCTCAGGTACTTTTATTCTGGTAAAACACAGTGCAGATAATAACCTAGCAAATGATATAGGTCTTTGCTGAACTAGTAAAGCCTCATGTCACCCAAGCCATTTATATGCTGAAGGTGTTGYGCAGAGCACAGGAGGTTGGTGGCACCATAATTGGGGAGGACAGGCTCGTGGTAATGGCTGGAGTGGAATAAGTGGAATGGTATCAAAACAAATGGGTTGCTCTTTTCCAGCCACTATGAGCCGTCTTCCCCTCAGTCTCCACTGGGGCGGACGTGACTGACCAGGAACGGGCCTGGCGTTGGTCAGAACGTGAACCTGTGCTCAGTTTGACTACACAACTGATGTTGCCTGGGATTGTTCGGCGTGTGAAACACTTGTAGATCGTCAACGGTTACAGGAAGAAGAGGACGCATCACAAAAGGTATTTTCAGAAGGTAGAGTGAAATACGAGCAACAACAACAAATTGTGGACCGGCAATTTGTAACGTTTGGATGGGATTTTCTGACCAATGCGTGCTCCATTTGGATCGGATTGGGGTCCGTGGACTGATGCACTTAAACATTTATAATCGGGGACTGATGCACTTAAACATTTATAATCGGGGACTGATGCGTATTGGTGAATCATTACATCCCTAGTCAGAACCATAGACCGTCAGATCTGAGGGAGAAGTCAGTGTAAAGGGTGTTTATTGTAAGGCAGAGTTATGTTTCCTTATGAGACAAGAGTTAGTAAAAACATTATGGTTCATATTCAACATTCATCGGCACTGGCTGTGCATTATAAAAACACTAATAACAGCCAATAATCAGGAAAATTGTCACATAGGCCTATTACCATGTTAATAATATCTGAATTATCTACAATTATGTACAATACATGAGATACAGGGCGGTCACAAGCTAGGGTCGATACTCGGGTGCAGCATATGGGTATTATCGGCGACACGGGCTCGATCTAGGGTCACCACAGTGAGCGATATACTAGGGTCAACTACAGGGCGACAGCAAGGCGATTACACGGGTCAACAGGTAGATACAAGGATCCCACAGGGCGATACAGGGTCACAAGGGTGATACAGGGCACACGGTCGAACAGGGTCAACAGGGGGATACAGGGTGCCACAGGGTGATACATGGGTCACACAATAGGTCACAGTACAGGGTACACGGGCGAAAGCATCATGTCACACAGGGTGATACAGGGTCACACAGGGCGATACAGGGTCACACAATGATAGGTCAAAAGATGACAGGGCCACACAGGGGATACAGGACAGGCCACATCGGACACCGGGCGATACAGGTCACATAGGGATCAGGTCACATAGGGCCGAACAGGCCGGGCGAATACAGGGTCACACAGGGCGACAGGGTCAACAGGCGACACAAGGGATACAGGGTCAACACAGAGGGATAACAGGGTCCACAGGGCATACAGGTCACAACAGGGGATGATACTGAGGTGACACACAGGGGGGATCAAGGTTAACAGGGTCCCACAGGCGTACCAGTAACAAGGGTCAACATCAGCGGTGCAGTAATACACACAGGGTCACAACCGCGCCATACGGCGTAACACAGGGCGACACAGGGTCAAGACCACCAAGTTGTAAACTCAAAACTCCTCTAATTTTAATGTCAATATTTAGATAGAGCTTATACGTGATCAGCGTTCTCCAAAACATGCCCCATAAACAATCTACACTAAGGGCTTTCTACAATCAATAAACACCCGTTTGCCCACTCCCTTGTTGATTACAAAAATACCCAACAAAACCGGTATTGCGAGGCGGAGACACCTCCTTAGGTCACCGAAGCGGTGAGGATGTAGACAGACGAGAACAGTTTCCGTAGTGAATAGTTAGAAGCTTGTGTTTCAGCCAATCTCTCATCTCCAGAGAATCCAATCGATTCTCTCCCTCTGGAGCCATGGCGCGTGCCAGCACTGTGCATCATACACACGCAATGAGAGGCCAGTATTATAAAAACCTATAGCAGTACTATTTACGTGCAAGTGAAGTAACTGTGTGTTGTGTTAGCTACTGATGTTTTATTCCCCATAGAGACTAGGCTACACATTAGTGAACACACCTTGATATTCATGCGTCTCAACAACCCTCCACAAGAGGTGGCTTCCATGAGATGGTGTAGAGAGGCCACCAAGGACCGGAGGAAGCAGCACGCTGGAGAGATCTGGAGAAGAGAGACGCAAATCAGATACACGACCAAAAAGAGGGAAGAGGACACATACAGTTACACAACAGAGAGAGAGCATGAGAAGAACGCATGAGTACACACAGAAGAGAGAAGAGAGAGACTGTACAACATGAACCAATTGAGTAGTGGGGAGTATTTGTGGCTGTCCAACGTACATCACAGACGGTCACTTTACATGCGCATGTGGTGTAAACATAAAAGATGTGTAGAATCTCGCTCACACAGGATCCGCAGTCGTCGCTTAGCACAGCGAGACTGTTGACACGGGATCAGATCATCTTAAACAGTTCTCGCGGGACCAACGTCCATCTCAACCGTTATCACACATAATTATCGTGTGGTCTGTGATTCTGACGGAGGATTCCAGATTGGTTTTACTCGGTACAGTTGATAAAACATGTCAAATGAATTGCTAAGGCAAGCCACTTACTGACACTAGAAGAAGCAGTGGAACAGAAAGTTGCTCCAGTTCGACAAACTCGGTGTATTTCTGTGTTGTGTTCCATAAGAGCCTTCGCGTAGGTTTCTAGCTCCACACTAGCAGCTTAAGTACAAGGGCTTGATGGTAGGACACGACACGCTAAGTTTCAAGGGCTATCAGGTTCAGGTCATAAAATTATAATATTAGTCACATTTTCTGTGGAACCCCTCCACTACGTTACGTAGTGATCATTGCGTGGCGACTCTGGGACTTCAGACTACCGCCCACTCTGGATGGCCAGAGTCTTTAGTGAGGTCTGTCTACAGCAGCCTCGCCTCATAGCTCACTAGGTCACATGATGGAACAAAACCACTAATGTGTCATGACGTCTCAGGGGCCCTTAAGTAAAGGTACGTGACGCCTAGACGAATAGCTAGGTAGGCTCGAGAGCCATAGGTTTGCTCAGACGTGGTAGTGCAGGATGGTGTATAAGGTAGATAAGCGTTGTGTAAGAGTCGTTGTATTGTCTCTACGGTCAGAGTAAGGTTAGGCAAGTATTTGAGCGAGTGGTGAGCGGATTAGGTAGGTAGGGTAGGTCCGCAGATCTACTAGTGG
>NW_019948923.1:0-10004 GCF_002910315.2 Salvelinus sp. IW2-2015
TCAGTAATAGTGGTTGTTGTGTCAGTAATAGTGGTTGTTGTGTCAGTAATAGTGGTTGTTGTACCTCCACAGTGAGGAAGATCTCTTCTAGATGTCCTGCAAAGTTCTCCATCTCCACCACCTTCTCCTCCAACTTAGTCCTGATGTTATTCACCTTGTTCTGAAGGCACAGCAGAAATTAACTCTTACAGGAGGTCAAGGGTCGCCTGAGTGCAAATCTGTTTGTGCTCTCGCCAACTTCTATTGTGCCGTCACGCCAAACAATGCCTGTAAGAGTTGGCAGGAGAGCACACACAGACTGGCACTCAGGCTAGATTAAGGGTATATTCACATGGAATTAACACACACACACCTTCCCCTTCCTCCAACTCATCACACACCTTCCCCTTCCTCCGACTCATCACACACCCTCCCCCCGACTTAACACACACCTCCCTTCCTCCGACTCAACACACACTCTTCCTCCGACTCAACACACACCCTCCCCCCGACTTAACACACACCTTCCCCTTCCTCCAACTCATCACACACCCTCCCCCGACTTAACACACACTCCCCTTCCTCTGACTCAACACACCCCTTCCTCCGACTCAACACACACCCTTCCGCCGACTCATCACACACCCTCCCCCCGACTTAACACACACCTCTCCTTCCTCTGACTCAACACACACCCTTCCTCCGACTCAACACACACCCTTCCTCCGACTCAACACACACCCTCCCTACCTCCAACTCCTTGTGCTCCTCAAACACGTCATCGTGTTCGTCCACAGAGCTGTCAGGTGATGGAGTTCCCTCCTCATCTGAAGACGGGACATACGCCTCAAACCTGATGATAATTGCTTTATTGTATCCATTATTAAATGATGATGCATGCAACATGTCATGCAAAGATTATGTAACAGTATAACTTTAAACCGTCCCCCGCCCATACCCGGGCGCGAACCAGGACCTTCTGCACACATCAACAACGGTCGCCCACGAAGCATCGTTACCCATCGCTCCACAAAGGCCGCGGCCCTTGCAGAGCAAGGAGCAACACTACTTCTAGGTTTCAGAGCAAGTGACGTAACTGATTGAAATGCTAGTAGCGCGTACCCGCTAACTAGCTAGCCATTTCACAATCCGTTACACTCACCCCCCTTTCAACCTCCTCCTTTTCCGCAGCAACCAGTGATCCGGGTCATCAGCATCAATGTAACAGTATAACTTTAGTACGTCCCCTCGCCCCGACACGGGCGCGAACCAGGGACCTTCTGCACACATCAACAACGGTCGCCCACGAAGCATCGTTACCCATCGCTCCACAAAGGCCGCGGCCCTTGCAGAGCAAGGAGCAACACTACTTCTAGGTTTCAGAGCAAGTGACGTAACTGATTGAAATGCTAGTAGCGCGTACCCGCTAACTAGCTAGCCATTTCACATCCGTTACACTTACATACATAGTGCATTAGACACCGGGGATGGGGGTAGCCTTGGTGGCAGTAGCCTTGATGTTTAAGAGGCGGGCCAGTAACCAGAGGTTTGCCGGTTCGAACCCCTGAACCCCTGTCTGCAGCAGAAATCTTCAGGGAGTGAGCCGGAAGCCGGCCTGTACACTACCTACTACTGTTGTGCCCTTGAGCAAGGCACTTTACCCCTGAGTACCCCTCGCAGCCTGTGATGTTTGTGTTGTGTATCAGGTTGGGTAACTGTGACAGCAACAAATAAAAACAARAATATCTGTGCAAATGGACCAATAAAGCAAGTGTTGTATTACGGACCTTAGAGAGTCGTTGGTATCRGTGGAGAAARGCTGGGAGGTAGAGGACAACTCTCTAGTCTCTGTTCTCTCTGACACCACTACGAAGGCCTCTTTGGTAGGGAGATCCCTGTTCACCTCCTCCTCCTTCACCTCCTCCRSYTGCTCCTCGTCTCCACTCAGCACCTCCTCAGTGATGACATCCAGCCTGCTTCCTGTGAAGACCTCATACAGGTCCATGATGGGAGGAGGAGGGTGGAGGTACTGTGGTGGAGGTACTGTGGTGGACTGGGCAATCAAATGAAACATGTCAGATGAATATGTTTCCACTAAGGATCAGGATCCCACTGGAAGTAGGTATTGTCAAATATTTTTGATGTTCTATTTACCCAACATTAACCAACCAGTCATTCACTTGTGTACATTTGATATGCTTTACGTACCTTTAAGAATAAGTATAAATATTCAATTAGTTAACTTATGGAAGCCATGCAAAGACTTCATTATTTGCAATCAAAACAAGTATGATTCATAGTCTTAATGTTTAGAAAAACACTTGTTCAGAAAGAACTGTACACAGTGATGACAGTTAAAGGAGGGTTTGCTTCTCTAACATCCTGGACCTCAGGCATGCTGTACACAAACTCAACACACCATTTAAACTATGCTGGAGTTTCAGATTTATTTGCTATAATAATGACTAGATATATCAGTTATTATAGCCTAGTTGTTACTAAATCAAAAACACTGGTTAAGTTTACCTTGGTGATAAATTATCCAATAACTCCCCCAGCAACGTCGATTCAGGGCGACCATTGACAGTGTTTTTGACAGGCTAACCAAGGAAGCAAATACAGTTTGTGACAAATATAGCAGGAACCCCAACTGTTATGCACACAGATCAAGTGTCAGCATGGGTATTTTGACATAGTGCCAAAATCTGCCTTTAGTCGCTTAATAGAGTGATAATATTGTATTTAATCGAATAGTATTTGATTGTGAATGTGGTCATTATTTTCTTAAAGGTGACACATTGTATCAAATAGTCAAATCTCTTGGCATAAATCCTTGATACGTTATAGCGAATCAAATTAGCTGTGGAATTCCCCCTGAGCATGTGACGGAAAGGTCAAAGTAGGGTCAAAGTTGAAGGTAAAGAGAACGCCACAGGAAATCCTACGTCATCGTTACAAATGGCGGACGTTGTAAACAAGGCAGAGGATACAAGTTTTAGTTAGCTAGCTAGCTACATGTTTACCACAAAATGAATAGCATAGACTGCGAGCGTTTGGACAGCTTGGACGGCTGGGTCGCCATCAAAACGAACATATTCGAAGAAAACGAGACGTTTCAAAGCTGTTCAAGCTCGGTTTTATCGTGCAGTGGAATGTTATCGAGTCCAAGTTCGCGGTCACCTGTCACAACAGAACTCTCCAGCGGCAGAAGCGCAAAGACCAGCTTGCTGTCTGCGAAACCGAAACCAGCTGGGCCGGACTCTTCTCTGTTAACGATTTAAAAAATGTCCATCGTCAGTTTACAGGGGTCGGGGATGTCGTCGCACCTTATTTCCCCGACCTGTCGGACTTCAAGGAGGGTAACATTTGGGACATGATCTTTCTCAGCAGCAATCGGACGTTCAACCAAGATGATCAAGAGAGAGATCTGGATACACCTTGCCGTCAGCTGGAGAAATACTTCAGCACTGCGATAGATATCTGTGGCAGGAAGATAGTGCTGGACTCGCTTTTCCCGCAGGACGAGCGAGATGTCGAGGAGTACTTTGAGAACATGCAGGAGTTTAAGAGGAAAACGATGCAGGATGAAGTCACCAGGGCTAAGGATCACGTTAGAAAGGTCAGTGGCCACTTTTTAACGAGTGATCTATACAAGCTGTGGCCTGTCACTGTTCTTCAATCCTGGTCCAGACACATGGTTTGCAAACTGTTGTTCCAGCCCAGCACTAACCAATCACTAGGCCTAGGCCCTTGCTCATTTTAATCAGGAGTAGGCTACATTGCTGGGCTGGAACAAAAGCCTGCAGACTCAGGGGGGGCCCTTGAGGCATACCGGCAGTATACTCTGCTTACCGATGCCCCCACTATCCAGTAATCAAGTCACTTTGAGTAAACCCTAAAAATGTCTGTCCAACATTAGGCATTTAAATCCCCTCATGACATTGGGATAGACACCCGTCCACCCTGGTTCACATAGGGGTTTTAAATAAAGATGCAGTGTCACTGTCGTCACTATTGTTGCGCAATATGACAACACGTGAGAAGGAAAACATGACCAATCCCTCTCCCAGCCGGTTGATAATCCAGTCATGCTTTATTCCAGTTACTCATGTTGTTTTCACTCTGCAAGGTGTTCTCCCCTGAGGTCTTGGCTAGAAACAGGGAGATTAGCCTGTCATTAATTCTCTGTTTCTATGTTGACAGTAGTTTTAGGATAATTATTTTAATTGGCAAGTCAGTTAAGAACAAATTCGTATTTACAATGACGGCCTACCGGGGAGCAGTGGGTTAACTGCCTTGTTCAGGGGCAGAACGACAGATTTTTACCTTGTCAGCTCGGGGATTCGATGCTCTAACCACTAGGCTACCTGATAGCCAATGACACCATGCATTAGAGCCTGACTGATATGGTTTTGGTGTCATATTGTTTTGGGGAGGGCAGAACTTACTGATGACCCTATGCATTAGAGCCTGACTGATATGGTTTTTGGGTCCGATACCACTAGCCTACTGTTTCACAATGTTATTTTCCCAAACTTCTCATAAATTGCCATCCCAATTTGACTTTTGCTTTCAAAAGTATCTCAGTAGAACATGCAAGAATGAGCTATAGCCATTGAATTCTACCGTGCTGATATACCGTGCATTATAGGAAAAGAATGCACGCTCTAGAATGGTCTTCAAGCTAATCAGAGACAAGTATTCAACAATGCCATGGTATGAACTGTGTTAAAGCAGATAGGCTTTATAAAGCCTTTCAAACGGCAGATACATGACTTCGTTTTTACACTGCTGCTTCTCGCTGTTTATTATCTATGCATAGTCACTTTACCCCTACCTACATGTACAAATTACCTGGACTAACCTGTACCCCCACACACTGACTCAATACCGATGCCCCCTGTATACAGCCTCGTTATTGTTATGTCATTTTATTGTTACTTAAAAAAAACATATAATTATTTTATTTATTTTCTTAAATCAATTTTTTTTAACTGCATTGTTGGTTAAGGGCTTGTAAGTAAGCGTTTCACGGTAAGGTCTACACCTGTTGGTTAAGGGCTTGTAAGTAAGCGTTTCACGGTAAGGGTATACGGAGACCAGAAGCAGTTGGATTCTCAGCTTAGTGTGACATACGGGAGACAGAAGCAAGTTAGGATTGCTCAGCTTCTGGGACGAGGACACAGAGCAGTTGGATCTCAGCATTGGTGGTGATAGAGACCAGAGCAGTGGATTCTCAGCTGGCGTACAAGGGAAGGGACCACGAGCAGGGATCTCACAGCCATTGGTGACATCAGAGACCAGAGCAGTTATGACAATTCTCAGCGCTGCAGTGGTGATAGAGAGACCAAAGCAGTTGGATTCTCAGCTTGGTGACAGAGACCAGAAGCAGTTGGATTCTCAGCTAGGGTGACAGAGACACAGAGCAGTTGGATTCTCAGCTTGAGTGGATTAGAGACCAGACAGTTGGGTCGTCAGCTTGTGATAGAGACCAGACAGTTGGATTCTCAGCTTGGTGATAAGAGACCAGAGCAGTTGATTTCTCAGCTTTGGTGATAGAGGACCAGAGCAGTTAGGATTCTCAGCTTTGGTGATAGAGACACAGAGCAGTTGGATTCTCAGCTTGGTGACTAGAGACCAGAAGCAGTTGGATTCTCAGCTTTGTGCATAGAGACCAGAGCAGTTGGATTCTCAGTGTGATAGAACCGAGCAGTTGAGGATTCTCAGCTTGGTGGAGAGGACCAGAGCAGTTGGATTCTCAGCTTGGTGATAGAGACCAGAAAGGGCCCAGTTTGGGGTTATTTCTGGCTAAAGTATTCCACCTTTTACAAAAAAAAAAACTCACGAAGCAGACAAGAGTGTCTCTGGTCACGATAAATTACAATCACAACAGTGATGTTGTACGACCGTGATGTGTCTGCGTATGTGTTTACTGCCGTAGTTTTGTAGTGTGTGTGTGTGTCTCCACTACCAGTATCTCCATCTTGTTTAGAGTCCCTGTCAGTTCTCTTCATGTCTCTGAACGGAGCGGGGTGTCGGTGTGTCTCCACCTACCAGTATCTCCATCTTGATAGAGTCCTCAGTTCTCTCATGTCTTGAAAGGGAGGGGGTGTTGGTGTCTCCACCCTACCAGTAATCTCCATCTTGTAGGTCCTGCCAGTTCTCTTCATTTCTCGGAAGGGGGTCGATCCTGTTGTGTGAGTCCTCCACCTACCAGTATCTCCCATCTTGTTAGAGTCCTGCCATCCTACATGGTCTCTGAAGGGTTGCCAGCAAGGTACTGTTAGAGGTGGTGCTTACGGTGACCAGTCCTGGTAGGCTAGGTCCTCCTCGTGTAGATCTGTTAGCAGTAGTAGGGATCATTCTGTCTGCACCTCCGTGACCTGGAGAATCTGTCATCAATCAATACATTCATCTATTAGGCTAATCAATAAAATTATATTTACCCACGAAACAAACTAGCGTATTACAGGAAATCTCACGTATACAAAAAAATCACATGTATTGTCAGGTGACTGGCCAGTTCACTTTATGACCTGTGGAATGAACTCCGGCCAAGCTTCATGTGAAGCAAGAAGTCAAAGTCCAGTCACTGACCTGGTATTGAAGTCTTTATATGCCAGAATCTGCGGAAGCAGACAAAGGACAACATCCCAAACATCCTCAAGTCTTCTCTCAGAGCTAGCGCTAATGCAACTTTGCACAGTGAACCTATCACAGTCCTATAGCCCACAGATAACGCATGGCCTGGTTACTGTCTGTTTATATGACAGAGATATATAAGGTCTTATTTATCTTAATCTCTGAAGATTATTCTACATGACTTGATGTGGCCTTAATGTCCACTGTTCCATAGGTTGCTAGGGTTCGTCTACGACGCCTTCCGGCTAGTTTAAACACTTTGTCTGGATCCAGAATCAAAGAGTAGACAGAATTAATGTAAGCCGCCGAGCCCCGAATGTGATCATTACGCGTATGTAAACGGTTTGTATTGTCTTCTCAGGAAATTCAGCCTTCTCTGTTGCTGCTCTCAACAATCCCTCATTCTGTCCAAACCCTGTGCTGCTCTCAACATCCTTCTTCTGTCAAACCTCTGTGCTGCTGTCAACACATCACTGCCAACCTACTTGCTGCCACACTCAAAACCTTCTGTGTGCTCCACATCTTATCTGCACGTGCTCAACCATCTCCATTCTGTCAAAACTCTGTGCTGCTGTCATCCATCCTTGCTGATCAACCGCTGATTGAGGCTTCTTAAAGTCAACATCCTCATTCTGTCAAACTCTGTCTGCTTCAATCCCATCGCAAACCTCTGTGCTGCTTAACCGTCCTCATTCTGTCAAACCTCTGTGCTGGCTTCAACCGTCCTCATTCTGTCAAACCTCTTGCTTGCTTCAACCATCCTCATTCTGTCAAACCTCTGTGCTGCTGTCCCATCTCATTCTGTCAAACCTCGATGAAGCTGTCTCACATCCTGGTTCTGAAACTGATTGATGGTTAACTTACAGTATCTATTGTCAAACAACTCCGATATTATAAAAGGACTCTTGGTGCCTTAGGTCTATGACCCCCTCTTCTCTCTCTTCCTGCTGATCTAGAATAATGCCTTTCATGTAGTATTGTGTTCATACTTCAGCTGTATGCCTTGTAGTGAATCCATTTCAAGACAGAGTAATTACATATCTGCCTTGATGTGGACAATTATTATTCTTTCTTACCTTTATGACAAGTACTCACTGGTTTGCAAATTCTCTCTGTGTGTGTGTGTGTGTGTGTGCGCACGCAAGAGGCGTCACTACAGTCCCTGGTTCGATTCCAGCTGAATCACATCCGGGCCGTGATTGGGAGTCCCATAGGCGGCGCACAATTGGCACCACGTTCGTCCGGTTTGGCGGTTGTAGGCGTCATTGTAAATAAGAATTTTTCTTAACTGACTGGCTAGTTAAATAGAAAAATAAAAAATGAATTCTCTCTCATCATTGGCCTTTCAGGACTGTCTCTCTCTCTATTGCCAAGCTAAGTGAAATAAGATAAGAAAAAAAAGTGAAATAAACAAAAAATGAACAGTAAACATTTCACTAACAAGTTTCTAAGGATAGATACATATTCAAATGTCATTATGTCTATATACAGTATATAGTGATGTGAAAATAGTTAAGTACAAAAGGAACAATAAGTATAATATATGGGTTGTATTACAATGATGTTTGTTCTTCACTGGTTGACCTTTTCTTGTGGCAACAGGTCACACATCTTGCTGCTGTGATTTCACCCAGTAGATATGGGAGTTTATCAAAATCGGGTTTGTTTTCGAATTCTTTGTGGATCTGTGTAATCTGAGGGGAATATGTGTCTCTAATATGGTCATACATTTGGCACGAGGTTAGGAAGTTCAGCTCAGTTTCCACCTCATTTTTGGGCAGTGTGCACATAGCCTGTCTTCTCTTGAGAGCCAGGTCTGCCTACGGTGGCCTCCGCAATAGCAAGGCTATGCTCACTGAGTCTGTACATAGGTCAAGCTTTCCTTAAGTTTGGGTCAGTCACAGTGGTCAGGTATTCTGCCACTTGTGTACTCCTCTGTTAGGGCCAAATAGCATTCTAGTTTTCTCAGTTTTTTTTGTAAATTCTTAACAATGTGTCAAGTAATTATTTTTGTTTTCTCATGATTGGTGGTCTAATTGTGTTGCTGTCCTGGGGCTCTTGTGGGTGTGTTTGTGAACAGAGCCCCAGGACCAGCTTGCTTAGGGGACTCGTTCTCCAGGTTATCACTCTGTAGGTGATGGCTTTGTTTACAAAGGTTTGGAATGCGTCTTCCTTTTGTGGTTGTAGAATTTAACATCTTCCTTTTCTGGATTTTGATAATTAGGGGTATCGGCCTAATTCTGTCTTGCATGCATTATTTGTGTTTACACTGAGGATGTTTTTGCAGAATTCTGCATGCAGAGTCTGAATTTAGTGGTTGTCTCATTTAGTGAATTCTTGGTTGGTGGCATACCCCAGACCTCACAACCATGAAGGGCAATGGGTTCTAGAAATGATTAAAGTATTTTGTTTGGCCAGATCCTAATAATTGAGGATGTCGAATTTTGTTCCTTTTGAGGCATAGAAGGCTCTTCTTGCCTTGTTCTCAGATCGTTCTCTCTCTTCCCCTTTTAAACATCTCCACTCTCTCTCTCCCAAGCCAATCCAGCCTCTAGTGCTCACCTCACACCCACAGATGTAGAGCAGCATGGTACAGGGAATAAGGAGAGAAGAATACATTTTGTTATGCCTTTGAAACATCTTAGTATGGTCCTACCGATCTTGGTTTTGAAATACAACAGGTGTAGACTTACCGTTGAAACGCTTACTACAAGCCCTTAACAACAGGTGTAGGACCTTACCGTGAACGCTTACTTTACAAGCCCTTAACCACAGGTGTAGACCCTTACCGTGAAACGCTTACTTACAAGCCCTTAACCAACAGGTGTAGACCTTACCGTGAAACGCTTACTTACAAGCCCTTAACCAACAGGTGTAGACCTTACCGTGAAACGCTTACTTACAAGCCCTTAACCAACAGGTGTAGACCTTTCGTGAAACGCTTACTTACAGCCTTAAACCAACAGGGTTAGACCTTACGTGAAACGCTTACTTACAAGCACTTAACCAACAGGTGTAACCTTACCGTGAAACGCTTATTACAAGCCTTAACCAACAGGTGTAGACTTACGGTGAAACGCTACTTACAAGCCCTAACCAAAGGTGTAGACTACGTGAAAAGCTTACTTACAAGCCCTTAACCAACAGGTGTAGACCTTACCGTGAAACGCTTACTTACAAGCCCTTAACCAACAGGTGTAGACCTTACCTGAAACGTTACTTACAAGCCTTTACCAACAGGTGTAGACCTTACCGGTGAAACGCTTACTTACAAGCCCTTAACCAACAGGTGTAGACCTTACCGTGAAACGCTTACTTACAAGCCTTAACCAACAGGGTGTAGACCTTACCGTGAAACGCTTACTGACAAGCCTTAACCAACA